>NC_051162.1:137707925-137926923 GCF_013339745.2 Dermacentor silvarum
GGAAAAGAAATATCACCCTTCGTTTCCCAGCACCTTACCATCCGGAAGCGAATCCCTTGCAGAGCGAATGATAAGGGACTTGAGATGTACATACGATTATACCCCGAATTCAAAGGGGGCTGGAAATGCGCCTTAGAAGGAGCCGTAGCGCATCACAACAGATCGTATACAGCGGGCCTGGGATGCAGCCCACATTTTGCGGCGTTTGGCACGAGTTCATGGCTGCCAGCTGATCACGAATTGGGTTTAGTGAAACTAATTGATCTGAAGGAACATCCCAAGACTTCTCAGCAGCGACAAAGATATAGAGTGACAATGAAAAAGAATTTGACCGCAGACACAGCACAAAAATGCCGGAGATTGAACCAGATTCGTGGGTTCTGGTTCGAAAGGGACTTGATTCGAAAACGCCCTTTACAGGACCTTACTATGTCGTCAAGACAGCCAGACAGCAAGGACTCCTGAAGACAATATACTACCAAGACCCACTGAAAAGTTGAAAAGGCTTCAATTGGGAATGTGCTGCCGTATTATCCTCGTGGGGACCAAGATAGCCGATTGGGAGTGTGTGGCGAACCACATCGCCAGCGCAGTTATGAAGAATAGAAGACGACGAAGAGGTTAGACGGAAGAATGTAGTAATAAATGGGTTTACCTACAGTACCCTAGTGAAATCTTTACGAGTGATATAATTGAAATAATATTACGATGAGCCATATTTAAAGCGCAATCTGTAATGTGGTCAGCCATATGTATTTTAAGCACAATAGCATGCCATATGACAGAAATATGTGGACTTTTAACTTCTTACTTGGTGGGCAGTTTAGGAAGAAAATGTGGATCTAGCTTCAAGAGACCACTACAATGGTGTTACGACTCAAAATGTGCTGATATAGCAGAGCGCATAAACCAGCCCTTTGTGGGAAGAGTAATCATTTGTAAATAATTGTCCACTCTAAAGTGACATGGGTTTTACTGTCAGACAACGACTGGTATTTTAACCTAAAACCAGATAATCTAGATTCATCTAGTCAAGTATTAACTGCCCCTTTTCTCTCAATTGGCAAAGTTGTTATCATGCTTATGCCTACCCGGGCTGGAAATGACGTTGTTTCATCGGCCGGCGTTTCTTATGTTATTGCCAATATTCCTGAGAGTGGCTTCTTTTTTCTCGCAGAAAACTTTCCAAAGAATGCATTAGTGTGCTGAACGAGAAGAACTATATGACCGACCACAAGAAATTTCCAGGACAAACAGTACGAGTGGCGTATTTCTGCAAGAAGGCCATACGGAAACATGCAAACGGGAAAAAAATCTTCGTAAAAGACGTGAGATATCAAAAAGAGCATACTTTCTCTTGATAAAACGCTCATAGGTTGCAACCAAGGGTTTGTTTGCACATCTATTAACTCTATTCTGGTGACGTCCTATTCCTTTAAATCAGGCTGCTTTTAATGATTTAACAAACTCTCGCCAACCACAGCTAGATAAGAACCATGAGCTAACAAAGCCAAAAAAAAGAAAGTCTTTGCCATCAATTTAACCCTTTAGTGAATAGGCTTATAAAACACCAGAAACAATATTTTATTTTTCTATCTAAATCTGCAACAACACATCAAGAAGAATCATAATGAACAAAAAGAAAAAAAATTATGAAAATATTCTGCAATGAGGGAAAAACCCAGGCAGAAATCTGGAAGTCGGCTTCAACCAAGCCACCTAAGGCTTCGCTTTTTTTAAATTGTGTAGACAGCTGTCATCATATGTGAACCATGGTACACACTTCAATTCCTTTACATCCATGTGTGACATCAGCGCAGTTGTATATCTTGCATCGGCCTGTCTCCTCTGACCTGCTTGCAAAAGACAGTGAGTTGTGTGCCAAACTCTTATTCCTGTTCCTGCCCTAAACCAAACAAATGACGCTTGCTGCCTGTATTCAGGTTGGTCGAATAATTTAGCCGAAAATTTCGCACTCAATATTAAAACACTCCAAGAAAGAAATAAAAAATTACTCCATCTCCCGCTGAAGGGAACCATGTGTGGATGCGAAGCAGCGGGGAGATGGTTAGCTTGAGCGGGAGATGGTTTCGCGGCAGCGGCCCGAGCGCTCATCGCGGCGCTGCACAGGAGAGAGAATGAGGCGCGTGCGCTCCGTCATTTTCATACCGCGGAGCTACCGTGGCGCCCCCAGCGGAGTATGCACCTGTCGCACCACCTGTCGTGCGCGCCGCTCCGGATTCCTAGAGGAGAGAAAGGGGGAGCGCAGGAGAGGAGAGAGAAGGGGAGGGGACGCGCATGCGCTGTGGGGGTGTGGGACGCGGGCGCCGCTCCGTAGAGGATTCCTAGAGGAGAGAAAGGGGGACGTAGGAGAGGAGAGGGGGGGGGACGCGCATGCGCTGTGGTGGTGTGGGACGCCGCGGGAGGGACGGACAAAGCCCCCGCCATAAGATGCTTCGCATCTAAAAATATCTGGCATGTTGCCTGAAGGCAACACTTGTCAGTAATAGGTAAAGTAAACTTTGTACTCCAGTTATTTGACTTAAAAACAGCTCTCCATCAGCAGAACGCACACATCATCTCTTGTCTGTGCCTCATTGGTGGCGGAATTGCACTCTCACCTTTTATTTCTTAATTAAAAAGTACTGACACGTGTTTTATATGGTACTTAAATTCTTTTACATGCTTCTGTGACTGAAAATGATCACACTTTGCAAGTTTCAAAGTGGTATGCATTTATAAAGCATTGTTGTTTGATAAAATGTACTGTGATCAAGTTGTATGATTAATGCATGCAATGTAAATGTATTGGCAGGAGTCAATGGCAGTAGCACTCGGCTCCAAATTGTTTTTCTTCAAACTTCGTACAGATACACTCGAGGTGAAAACCAATGAAAGAAGGGTAGTGTTTGAACCATGGAGAACGCACTGTTTCGTATGTCGAAAACTTGAAACCATAGAGCCCGTCTTCCTGGAGTGGTGGAATTTTGAAAAACATATTTTCCTCTGGGCTTGGCGAAAGGGTCGCCAAGTTTCTGGAAAAGAGTATGAAGTAAGAGGCGCCATTCCCCGAGCGCCTGAGTAGTTTTGAGCCACTTATGCTCATGAAAGAGTTCTAGTCTTACGTCAGCCTAATAATGGCTGACGTTTGGCTAAACTTCTACAGTGACCGATCAGCATCTCTACTTGGCCATGTGTGCGTCGTACCATCACAGGTAGCCTGCAATGCAGGTAATAAAAGCTTCCTGCTGAACCCATCTCAAAATGAATGCCGACAATAATGCGAATAGCATAGGCAATGTAGCGACACAAGGCCGTGCCACTGCAAAGAGGCGTTATGTGTGCATCAGGCCTGTATGCAGCAGGGTTTCACTTGCGCGCCTCCCTCTGGACATGCAGCGCCAGATAGCTGCGCCGCCACGAAATCCTCGCGTGGCGTGTTTATTCAATACGTATTTAGAGAATGTTGTAATATTGAAGTTTATAGACATATGATGCGTTTTCGACTCAGCGCTGCACCAAATAATTTTTTTAGTGATTTTTTGTCATTGAAGAGTAGCACACACCTACTGGTACATACCCCGTGACCCAAGTTGGCGTCAAAGAGGCTGAGCACTTTAAGTGCGCGCTTATTGGTTGGTTGAGCAAAACCGGAAGAGCTGATTGGCTGGTGAAGAACTACGTCACGTGAAAGGGACAGTATCGCCAAAAATGATCATCCGAGAATGCGGCCAATGACACATGGCCAGTGCTGGTTACGCTGTGACCCAAGTTGGCTTCAAGAGGTTCATGGAAGGGCAACACATATCCAGAGTCATATAAACGGTGACCCAAGCTGGTCCGACGTTTGTTTCGAACCCGGTTTTCCCACTTCAGTGCAGCCCAATGCTCTGCCCACTGCGCAAGAGACTCGCCAGTAACCCAAGTTGGCGGGAAAAGGATTACATAGAACGACAGTCCCCTGAAAGTGTGTGAAGCCCCCCCCCCCCCCCCCCTCCAAAAAAAAACCAAAAAACAAAAAAAAAACATGCTACTCGCATTAAAATTCATCCCTCCTTGCCTAGCCTGTGATTGCGATGGAGCGGATACCGAATCGGACAGCTATTCTTGGGGACCCAGGTTCTATACCGACAAGTACCTAAGTTTTTCAAGTCGTTCTCTCTAATGCGATTAGCATTCTTTGGGTACTTCCACGAACTTTTCGGAGGCTTTGTATCTATCGATATGTGGAACCGTTTTCCCTAGTGCTGCAATGCGGGCTTGTTGACGTGACATCTTAAGAGTACGATTGTAGGGCATACAGACGAGGCCGCAAGAAGGCACACGAAGATACAAACACAACGCTAACTTCCAACAATATGTTTTTGTTTCGGACTAATATGCCTTACCGATATCGTCTGCCTCCCGCACCTGCAAACACGTGCATTGGCGTAATCACTTATTCCTCAGAGAAATAATACACGAAATCTAACAATAAATCTAACAGACACCACTTGCAGAATCCTTATACTGACAGTTTCAGTTTAGGCGCAGAAATTCTAATTCTGTATTTGAAAATGTGAGAGAAGTCTTGCTAATGCATGCATCACCTTCCCTGGTGATCCAATCTGCTTTCTATAATCAGGCGAGTTAATTTGCAAGTCCTCGCTGCAGTTCTTCCTCACTCCCTTACTCAAATGAGAACTACTATCATTCTAGGCAGTAACAAGTGCGAGTTAACTGGCCCCATTATAGAAGCAGATTGGATCGCCAGGAAATTTGATGCATGCGTTAGCACGGCTTCTATCCCATTGTAAAATAAAGAATTATTATTTCTGCGCATTAACTGAAACTATCAGGGCCAGCATTCTGCAAGTGATGTCTGTCGGATTTATTGTTAGATTTATGGTTAGATTTTTATTTTTTTGTGTGGAATAAGGAATTACTCTAATGCACGTGTTTTATGATGCGTGAGGCAGAGGGTATAGGTAAGGCATTGTACCCGGAAATGAAAAAAAAATTATGGGGTTTTACGTGCCAAAACCACGATACGATTATGAGGCACGCCGTAGTGGGGGACTCCGGAAATTTAGACCACCTGGGGTTCTTTAACGTGCACCTAAATCTAAGTGCACGGGTGTTCTCGCATTTCGCCGTACCCGTAAATGAAACATATTGTTGCAAGTTAGGGCCGTGTGTGTTTCTTCCGTGTGCCTTCTTGCGTCCACTTGCGCATGCGCTACAATCGTACATCAAGATAACCATTCTCCAATCAGACTTGGTCATGGGAAGCCCATGATCGAATGAGTGGCACATGAAGCTGCTGTGCTGAGCGAACAAAGTTCGAAACCAGCCGTCAGTCCACTTGGGTCAATGGGTATCTGATGTTCGGCACCTATGTGTTGCTCATCAACGCACCTTTTTGACGCCGACATGGGTATGGCAGCATGGAAGAAGTTCGTTGGGTCTGGCGGCACTAGACGCGGGATATGTACCCCTCTTCAATGAACCTCATTGACGCCGACTTGGAGCGTTGGGTATGTGCCACTCCGTCTGTGTTCCTCTTCAATGAACCGCTTTGATACCAACATGGGTAACTAGGTACGTTCCATATCATAGGAAGCCAACAAACATAGACACCAAGAACAACACAGGGGAAATTACTTGCACTTACTAAGCGAATTAGAGAAGGGATAGTTGAAATGATAGTTAATCATTTCTTTAATTCGCTTAGTAAGTACAAGTAATTTCTCCTGTGTTGTCCTTGGTTTTTATGTTTGCTGGCTTCCTATGATATGATTAACAAAATCGGGCCCCTTGGTTCTCTTTCGTGAGGTATGTGCCGGTAATATTTAAATACCACAGGAGCGAAGAGACTAGAAACATGATAGAAACCACGAAGTAGGGCAAGTTGTAACCGCCATATTCTCAAAGAATTCTCGACTCATAGCTTTACTTGACGCCACTCAGTTAAGCACAATGCCCTCTCCCTACCCCTCATTTGAAGTGCACCGGTTTAAGAGACCGCCTATAGTGTCCCTGTACATCGTCCCACGTGTACTCAGTGCTCATTCTCTCCCTATTTTTCTCCTTCTATCTCCCCTTTTCCTTACCCATAGTGCAGGGTAGCAAACCGGATGCTCTTCTGGTTGACCTCCCTGCCTTTCCTCTCCTTGCTCTCTCTCTCTCTCTCTCTCTCTCATTCGAAGACGACAATACGCTTCTCAAAGATTATTATGAATTGTCTATGTAGCGCAGTGACTGTTCTTGTATGCGGCCAACGCCGCCATCAACTTTCTTCAGTCGTGGTGAAATGTTGAGTGGAGGAGCGGTTTTTACAATACGGGGTAAGAATGCCAATCACATTAGGAAGCAAGAACGCTGAGCGCGTTTCTCGTGACAACGTGCGAACAGGTACAACAGGACAACGTGGGAACAATTGGTACAGCTGGCGGTTCTTCCGCGATGACAAAAACGTGTTAATCCAATGAGCCTATTTTTACCGTAAAATGGGAATTAAAAACTGGCAGCCCTTCCACTTGGGTGGAGACGGAAGACCAGCGAAGCTGAAATGTGGTGGGAATTATGTATTTCGAATTATGACTGTTAAGATGTGATGGTGTAATTGGTTATTTGAACTATTAAAGAAGTAGACAGAGATATGATCCGGTGGTTTTCATTTATTTAGTGACCACAGGTACCATGGCCTTATAGTCGCTACGGTACACCGCCATAGGGTGTACGGCAAAGGTTCGCACGTTCTTCATAAACACGTCACCAACGCCGCGTGCGTTCGGTGCGAACGTGGGCAAAACGCCACCGTCGTCGACAACAGTTGTGCACGTCGACTCCAGAAAGGGGATGTCAGCGCCGCCCCACATCATAAGTGGTCACTGTGCTTCAATGACATTCCACTGCAATTCTTGAGACGCCATAGCGTGTTCTTCAGCAGACGAGTGGTGCTGTGCTCAACTATAGGCGGGCAGAGAAAGAGCTTCGCATCGAGGATGGTTTGACAATGCGGGGGCAAATAGTCCATCTTCTTCAGTACATCTGTCCTACACAACACTATATAACAGCTTATTATTCTCATCCCCCTTTTCCTCCAGGAAAATGATAGTAGTTAGAAGCTACAACCCTGATTAAGAGAAGTTCCATTGCCGAAGGTTGCTCCATCGATATTTTTTTTCTTCATTGCTCTGTTGTTTGTTTCAAGGCTTGTGAACGTATCCTCTACCAATGAACCTCTTCCTGTGAACGTTTAAGTTCTTGTGACATTCACCATTAATGCAAGTCTAATCAAAACAGTGTTTATTTTAGCCAATAGCGTGGTTTTATTCATGATCTTTCCTGTGAGACTGAATTGTATCAATTCATAACTGATTCCTATGAGGTAGTTCATGGTTCTGTTGGAGTAGGTGCGATATTCATCAATTTCGCGAAAACATTTGATAGATTCTCACAATCGCTAAATAAAAAGCAGGGCCTACCTTAATAAGCAGTAATATTTCAAAGAGGGCAAATAATTTACCAATAAATCAGTATCTCTACCTTTATCTCGCACTGTAGCATCTTGTTCGCCAACCGTTGTGTAACCCGCAGAAGATTAACATCTCTGATGATAACAATATGTTACAGTTATGCTGAGTAACTCTTCATATTTTTTTCGCCAATGACTATGGAAATTATAATTCCTAAAACAAACGCGCCTTGGCGCTAGCGAAAGAACCGAGGTACAGCGCGGAACAAGCCATTTTTATCCGAAGTATTTCTGTATTCAGGTATGCTGGAGTCCATATAACCTCTGATCTCACCTAGAATGAGCATACTTTTGCCTTAAGCAATATTACATTTCAGGTCATTTCAGTTCATTTATTACACATCAAAGGGCCCACAGATGGGGTATTACATGATGGATGGGCTGAGTTTAACAGAACAGTGACTCGAGAACAGCGTTGAAGTGATGTGGATCGGAGCGGTGCGTGGCGTTGGCAGACAGACCATTCCAGTCCCCTCCCGGCCTTGCAGTTCTCACAAAAAAAAAAAAAAAAAAAAAAAAAAAAAAAAAATCTGCGTAGATGGGATGTAGTCTGCGCCGGGCGAGGATACGGGACTTTCCGGTGGTTAATGCGGCTGGACTCGCGATGAGATGGTAATATAGCTAAAATTTGAAGTGGCGCCTGATAGGGTTTTCGTAAAAGACAGTCTGGAAATGTGACGTCGTGGTTCCAAATTAATCAGACCGGCGCCGGCTTTTAGTTCACAAAGCTTGCATGACACGAATATTCTGAGTAAATAAACCGGGCTGCACGGCATTGAACTGATTCAGTTGTATTAAATAAGTTATGTTGAAGAGGATCACAGACAGAGCTTGCCTATTCTTACAAAGGGGGGACACGTGTAACGTAAGCTAATAATTTTACTGGTGGGGAGTGAGTATTTGATTCCGGCGGAGAAAACTGAGGGCTCGATTCGCGGCATTGGCTATGTTAATGACGTTATCCGACCAATTTTGGGTAGATGGAAAGTGCTGCCGGTTAGTGAGAAAGCGATGTGTTCAGTCTTGTACAAATAATTAATTGTTGAGACGGGAAGCTTTAGGAGCAGCCGCTAATGTGGAACATTGTCAAATTCCATCTCAAAGTCTTAGAAAAAGGCATCTAGAGGTACGTTAAAGTCGAGGGTATAGAACTTGCGTCATGGAAAAATAAAGCTAGTTGAGTGTCACATGAAAGTCCGCTACGAAATCCATGTTGAGCAGGATCAATTATGATATTGGATGCTAAAACGCTTACGACCTGAGACTACATAACTTGTTCCATTAGTTTGCAACAAACACTGGTGAGTGAAATGGGACAATAACGACTGCACAACGAAGGAGGACTTTTTTTGGTGACTGAAACAACCATGTCTTCTCTCCAGTCTTCTGGCACCACTCCTGATAATAATGACTACTGAATGAAGCGCATAATATTGTGTTCACAGTATCTTTTGGCGTTTGTCAGCGTTGTTGAATTTGTTTCCTCGACACCAGATGATGACGTAAGCTTTAATGAATCAATTAGTTTCCCAATGCCGTAAGAACAAAAGATAATTTCAGGCATTAGTGCATGATCGAAAGAAGGGAAAAGAGGGAATATGTTATCAGGTTCAATTGAAAAGACGGAAGAAAAAGCACGGTTAAGTTGTGCGGCAGTTTCGTCATCATGAATACGGAGGGTTTCTTCATCAAACGGATCTAATCGCTGGGAGTTAGTAGGGTTAATAATATTCCAGAATTTTTAGGGGTTATTTCGTAACATATAGTCAGCAGCGCTTGCGGAAAAGATTGCGCTGTGATTTGTTTGCGAGAGTTTCGAATTCTTTTTCTGCAGTGCAATATTTATACCATCCGCACGCTTTATGTAACCGTTTAGCAGAGCGACAAAGCCTTGTCTTTTTATTGTGCAGTTGATTTAGCATGACGTTAAACCACAAGGATGACTGTTTTTCTGTTCGAGTGATAACGAGTACATATTTTCCGAACACATCGAGCATTTGTTTTCGGAAAGCAGCCAGTTAGTGTCGACCGATCGCACCGAAAAATTGTTATTAAATCAAACAGCAACATCAGCCAGTTCCGAGTTAATTGACAAGTAATTCCCTTTGTCCTAGAGTGTGATCCTTTTGGTTATCATTGTAGGTTATGTAAACTGTCAGGAATACGATGCGTAGATTGTGGAATGGTCGCTGAGACCAGGCAAATGCGCCATTGCATATACTTTGTCAGGATCAGAGGCAGAAATGAGGTCGAGTATGTTAGAAGAACTAAAGCTTTGGTGTCTTGGTTCAGCTACAAGTTGCGGTAATTCCAAGAACAACTTCTTTTTGGGCGAGTTGGCTTTTACTTAACATAATAAATAGCATCATAAGCATCATGTTAAGTTAATTCGAAGGTTAGGCATGAGTTTACGCTTGACTTAATTAAAGGACAAATGTATTAGCCAAGTTTTGTGATAAGCTGCAAGGGTAGAGCATACATGTCTGATCAAAGACAGAATCTTCGATTCGGCGTGAGAGTTATCCAAGCAAGCAACTTGGAACTGTAACAAAAACTTAAAGAAGCACAGTTCATCGCGATATACCGTCGCATCTAGCAACTACAATACCACCGATGTCAAGGAATCTCTTTTGTTGCCCTTACATCTAAACTGTAGTGTACCCACTGGACTGGAAAAACTTTTATTTAGGTCCTGCAGGACGCGCTTAGCACGTAGCTGGCGGTTCCCACGTAGGGACCGACAGGGAATACCTGGCGGCCGATTCGTGGGCCTGCTCTGTTATATTTTAAAATGTTTAACAGCATTATTCCTTGTTCCACCATTCTTGCATTAGAACAGCTCGTAGTGTTTCTCAGCCTTTACATATCCTAGTTAATGTGCATCATATTTATCCGCGCACTAACATGTGTGCCATTCACAACTTTGTGTGGCAGCTTAACATTACAATGGCCAAAGAAAGTGTGTTGTACTTGTTCTTGACCAATGCATTTTTATTCGTGAGCGGAAGCTTACTATAAAGGTTTGATCATTGTTCTCTTGAGTAGATTTTGTTTTCTCCAAGATGTTTATACGTACTTAAAAGTTGAAGTTCAAGTACTTTCTACAGCAAAGCCACTTCGAACTAGAAGTACATTCATAATTGCTAATACACAGGGAACACCAAAGTTGGGAACTATAAGGGGGATCTTTTGCTTTTAGATGTTTCTGTGACCAAAAGATTACAAATTCTGCCGATCGTCATGCTGAATATTGTAAATACCCCCCTCCCCCCTTATGTAATGTTCGAAAAGGCTTTGAGGCTAAATAAATGCCTAAATAAACAAATTCAAAGAAACAGCCGACGGCAGGCATTTACGTGTAATTTGATTTTGGTGCAGACTCCAGATTGTAAACTGAACTGCTGCTATCAAAAAGACGTTCGTACTCACACTTGCTGGAACTACAAAAAACTGGATGGTATGTCATGCATGCCTGGCAAGGTGGGTATCTTTCTCTCCATAAATTTTGTACAACTCGTGACTATGCTTTATTGAGACACATAATCATTAGAGTCAGATGTCTCTATATTTTTTGTTTTCAAAAGTTAGTGTTCTTGATGAAACGTGTTTCTCGCGAGACTACGATACCAACATCACAAATCGAATTATTTCCCACAAGGATGCCAACTCTGACATCGCTTACAAAATGCTTACAGGTTATGTGACATTTTAATGATTTTGTAAGTAGTGGGGTCATTATTAAAGTTACAGCTGAGACAAGCAATAATTTCTCTCTCAAGAAAACAATGTCCCCCTGTGACGCCCACGTTCATTTCTATGTCTAATGTGAATGCTAATGCTACAGCACCCTCTCTATTGCTACCGCCACTGCATAAAGGGGCTGACAACCAATTTTTTATGATACACATTTTTTTTTAGCGCAACGGAAAGCTTATTGGTCTGAATGTCCAATTATACAGTGATAACGCGGAAAACACCATGGCGCATTTTTTATCACAATTTTCTTATCTGTACTGAGGATGCATTCATGCTCAAGAAACGTGCTGGAAATAGGTATAGCTAAGCGCGATAGGGATTATACGGCTGCACTGGTGGAAACAGGCAAGAAGTGCGGCTCTAGCTTAAGAAAGTTTATTTATCAAGCCGACGTTCGTGCAGTTTATATTTTATGAGACGTTGAAATACTTTTAGTATAATAGGTGGTGTCTGAATCTATGCCCCTACGACGGCTTCCTCCATGTAACAGAAACTGATCTCGAAGGCCATGCTTTTGCTCACCGCAAGCGGCAGGGTTTTCTTTAGCCAAGCCAAGTGGTACGATGTGCCAGCAGTGCAATTATTGCAATGCCGGCATCCATTTACGGCACAATTCGTCGATGGCATTTTGTATCTTGCAGAAACCAGATAAGTTGGGGTGCCAACTCGCAGTCTCGCTCACGTACAACAGTGCTCATGTGCGCCGCGATGCATTGAACAGCTCTGCCCGCTCTGCTGCTCGAGCCGTTACCACGAAGGCAGCGTCGCTCGTTAGCGTGCACTTTTTTTTGCGATAGCAATTATATGGACACTCTAGGCGAATTTCTGCAATTGCCGTCGCCGTCGTCGTCGCCGTGAGGTTCCGTGGAAAGTCCATGGGCGATAAAATCATCGCCCCGCGCCGTACGCTGTATGTGCGAGTGAAATCATGCGACGGTGACCCGGCAATCGCAGCTCGCGCACACAAGGGCGGGAAGCGGGAAGGAAGCGCGCAGTCTTCCAATCACGCACAATACTGCGGCCGCGCGCTCCCACCGGGCCAGAATGCTCGGGGGGGGGGGGGGGGGGATGGGCAGGTGAAGGCGCCGCACATTACTGAGGCCGCGCGGTCCCACCGGGATGGAAGGCTCCGGGGGAGGGTGGGGAGGTAACGGGGGGGGGGGGGGGGGGGGGGGAGGCGTGCTGCGGCGCGAGCGCCCGCCCGCGCGGCTGTATCTTGAAAGGCATCTTCTGCTGCGGGGCAGAGTCCGCGTACCTGTGTTTTCGCGGCAAAGATCACGCTGATGCGACCGCCGGCTTCGCTTGTTGCTACTGCTGTTTCCTGCGACAGCCAGTTTCCGGGGTCATCGAGTGAGATGGGTTCATGTTTGCTTGTGCGCGCGTGACACCATGCTTGTTATTTAGTTAGTGTGCCTATGTTTACAAGGTTGGTACGCTGGGTATGTTGGTATTCCATACTGAAACCATTCACAGCGTGAAACGACAAGAACGCACAGAAAAGATGCACGGAGAAGTGCTGACTGCTCTTGTCCGTGTATCTTTTCTCTGTGTTCTTAAGAACTCACAGAAGAATCGACTTAAGAACCGAGAGAAGAACCGACTTAAGAACAGTAATCTAGTATACTATATATGAAGTACCAAGACTTCATCGCCAGGCCGCGTCACTTACTGGTTTTTGATACTTTCGCTGCGAACTTAAAAGTGTAATTCCTATTGAAATCGCTAACAGCCTGCTGGATTCTGTCACTATATGTCATGGTCATTTCATTTCCATCAACGTCTCATGACACGTTCTGGCCAGTTGTCAGTCCCTTCAACGTCATTATGAAATTGGTCGACAACATCCTCTTACGAAGCATCATACTGCGAGAAACGGTGATGATAACGCCGACCGTGAGTCGTCATTGCAGAGCATTGGCACGAGCTCGTGCGAACGCTCCAGCTGTGGACGAAGACAACGAGGCTCGAACGCAATCATATGGTTCGCATAAATGCATGTTCTGCTAGCGTGGTGGCTGTATAGCCTACTGGTTACGACGCTCGGCTTCGGAGCGTGGGTACGCGGGTTCGAATCCCGCCTCGGCAACAAAGTTTATTTCTTTCTTCATTGCTGATTATGTTATTTTCTTGATACGAACCACAAATTACGGCTCGCCTAAACAGCTTCACTGTTAAAACGTTGGCGGTGGGGAGTTTTCAACCTATGAGGCCATGCTTAGAAGTTTAGTGTCTTACCCACTGGGCTAATAAGCACGCACGCTTGGAGAAAGTGCATATATCTGAACCATGTGAATGTGTTGTATCAGCAGCACAAAAGCAGCGTCAGATAAATGTTTCTATGAAGACAATGCTGAAACATTTTGTGATGGTGACAAAAACCATCTGTAGGACGACATGTAGAGCCGACTTGAAGCATTGTAGTAGACATAAAGAAAATCCCGATTTTACGAAAATGGCAATGCCAAAACAACGCATATCCCCGATGCGTTTCTGTGGTCGATGGATGTGCCTTCCGCAGGGGCGTTCCTTCACCGACCGGAATTCCAGCGATTTCTGAGGGCTTATGCGCTTCACGTCGTGCAACACAGACAGATAAGCAGTCAACTATTTTAGAAGAATGATAAGGAGTGATGAGGGGTTATATGCGTCTCATCGCGGTGATAATGGATCGACGCGGTAGGATAAGGGTCGGAGCAATTTTGATAAAGTTGATAAGCTCCAATGAGGGTTGAAAAGGATAGGATCATGTTCGATAAGGTTGATAAGGACATATAAGGGCTGATAGACATTGGTTAGATTGCGATAAGGTTGATACCGCCCGATAAGAGTCGGATCTAGTGCGATAAGGTTGATAACGGCCAATAAGCCTTGATAAGGGTTTTTACTGGTCTGGTCAAGTTTCATACCAGTAATAATGACACCGGGCTGCATGGATATGAGCAAGTGGCACAATTCCTGTGCATACTTTGGCAACTCACAGGGGAGTTTACGTGTGAATATTTTTATGCGACTCGATGACAATTTTCTTATTTCTTTCAGACTTGCAAGAGAGGAGTTTGTGGAGAACACCAATGGGCTGGTTAAAGAACACTGCTTTTCCTAATACTTAAGTACAAACTGGTGTTTCGGAAAGAAAATAAAGAAGGTGCACTACACTATTATATTTTTGCGTATTTCATTAAGGCTCGTCTGAAACAAGCATAAGGACTGTTTCATATAGCTTATTTCTAGCGGCGTTAGAAGTTCTCAGGCTTTCGCGATTTTGGTAACGTAATGATGTTATGTGACTTACCACAGGCCAAAACCGTAAAGGAGTGTTTTACTATTTACTCAATTTCTAGATGTAGCCAGGTAGCAGAATCGGAAAGAGAAGCAATAAAAATAATTATTTGGACCTTGAGCTGGTTTTGTGCACAACTGACCGACTTCTATTTGCAGTCTTCGGCTGTTTCCTTATGACATGAACGCAATAACAGCACATCCCCAGGAATAGAATATGCCGCCAATGGCGTCCTTCTTGTTCAGTCGCAAATGGCAAAGCACAATTCTTTTACTGCTCTGTTTACAGACCCGGGCACGAAAGGAACATTTCCTTTTCACCTTCATTTCACACTCGTAATATGCTAAGGCAAAACATGTCGAATTCGACGTTCCTCGTCCAACACTGAACCGAACGATACGTCACGTTACGCAGGGAAACTACTAAGTAAAACTTAGTATGTAAAACTAAATTAGCTACGGAGTCTATTGGGCAAAAACTCAGTAAGCATGTCTCTAAGAGGTTTTCGCATTTTACTTAAACCGTAGAGGTCAATCTCTTATGATTTGTGAAAGACGCAATTTTTTAGTCCCCGCTAGCCAAGAAACAGGCTGCTACGCTTGGCGCATGGCCGCTGGAAAAAAAAAAAAAAACACCTTTTTTTTTTATCCAGTGCCGTGCTTGGCGCATCTACAATTCGATGCTTTTATGTGTTTATTGCGGGTGCATTCACGCACCGAGATTTCTTCAGTTAAAACAAAATATGATCGCTTCCTTCCATACACAATAACATGTATCTGTGAGAAATTACGCGTAGAGAACTGCGTTCTTCTTGAAACGTGAATGTTCTGGCAGCGTCGCCATAATCTCAACGTCTGTTATTATGAATATACTGCCCCACCGCCTACACATGGTGTTTCAGGGAACACTTAAAAAAATGTTTAAAAATTGCCTACGGCAAATAGCACAATTCTAGTCTACGAGCTGGTCTACTCAAAGAGACGGACATTGCTTGCACAAAAAATTTAAATGCATAATCGACTAACTAACCCCATAACCCCAGACAGAATCTTCTTCTGTCTGGGGTTTTACGTGCCAAAGCCAGTTCTGATTATGAGGCACGCCATAGTGAAGGTCTCCAGATTAAATTTTGACCACATGGGGTTCTTTAACGTGCACTACAACGCAAGCACACGGGCATTTTTGCATTTCGCCTGCATTGAAATGCGGCCGCCGCGGCCGGGATTCGTTTTAAGACTAATTACCCTATGGCGCATATTGCAATTGATAAATTCTAGTGGCTGAGACTGCAAAGCACATCAACTTGATAATAATTGTGTAGATGACAGCATTTACGAGACATGACCGTCAATCTTGCAGCAAAGATGCGCTGTCGTTTCACTTTCTCAACAAACCTAGTTTTACGCATCATCATCAGCCTATATTTATGTCCACTGAAGGACGAAAGCCTCTCATTGTGATCTCCAATTACCCCTGTATTGCGCTCGCTGATTCCAGCTTGCACCTGCAAATGTCCTAACTTCATCACCCCACCTAGTTTTCTGCCGTCCTCGACTGCGCTTCCCTTCTCTTGGTGCCCCTTCTGTAACTCTAATGGTCCACCGGTTATCCATCCTACGCATTACATGGCCTGCCCAGCTCCATTTCTTCCACTTAATGTCAACTGGAATATTGGCTATCCCCGTTTGTTCTCTGATCCACAACGCTCTCTTCCTGCCTCTTAACGTTAGGCCTAACATTTTTCGTTCCATCGCTTTGTGCGGTCCTTAACTTGTTCTCGAGCTTCTTTGTTAACCTCCAAGTTTCTGCCCCATATGTTAGCACTGGTAGAATGCAATTATTGTACACTTTTCTTTTCAACGACAGTGGTAAGCTCCTAGTCGGGATTTGGCAATGCCTGCCGTATGCACTCCAACCCAATTTTATTATTCTGTAAATTTCTTTCTCATGTTTAGGGTCCCCTGTGAGTAATTGACCTAGATAAACGTATTCCTTTATAGACTCTAGAGGCTGATTGGCGATCCCGAATTCTTGTTCCCTTGCCAGGAGATTGACCATTATTTTTGTCTTCTGCATATTAATCCTCAACTTACACTTTCTCGGTTAAAGCCGCAATCATTTGCTGTAATTCGGCCCCACTGTTGCTGAATAGGACAATGTCACCTGCTAACCGAAGGTTGCTGAGATATTCGCCGTTGATCCTTAGTCCTAAGCCTTCCCAGTCTAAGAGCTCGATTAATTCGGCTAATCATGCATTGTTTATGCATGATTAGATTTTAAGTAATTAGTTATCTAACTCTAGAAGTACTGTCCTAATTGTGAAAGTGTCAATGAGAAAATTGTAGAGCAGCATGAAATACTCCCGATAAAGCTATCTGTTGCTCAATACGTGCTACATAAATCTGTTTTTCCGAGCGTGAAAAAATGCCCGCGAATACGCCTCGAGCGGCCAGTCGCGCGGCACTTCTGCGTGTATTCGCGGGCTCCTTTCACACTCGGAAAAACACATTTATGTAGCACGTATTGAGCAACAGAAAGCTGTATCGGGAGTTTCTCATGTTGCTCTACCACTTTCGCATTGACACTTTGACAATTAGGGCAGTACTTCTCGAGTTATATAATTAATTACAATTAGCTAATTAAATCTCAGTAACGAAAAAATTACTGGCGGCCGCTCCGCTGCACTGGAAACGATACGCACTAGGTTTGCTTCCCGTAACGCCGTTCCCCTTTTTTTAAATCGTGCTGCGTGATAGCTGGGACACCCTGTATATATATATATATATATATATATATATATATATATATAATGCGGTTACCCGAATGATCCCTCGGTGCTTCGCCCACTCATCATCATTCACTTCGTGGATATGCAGTGTTTTTGAGTGTCAATCTTTTTTCTCTTAGTCACATCATGGCTATGACTTCGACCAACAACCTTAGCCTTTTCCTTCACCTATATATAGTACCCATCCGAACCCATTCCAGTGATTTTGGGTGTTAATATTTTTTCCATGAGTCATTGTCATTTTTTCTGAGTCATGCTCATGATTATGACTTACTGGTGCACTGGTGCTTTCATTTGGAACACATAAAGTTTGTATCATCGTCAGCGTATATTTATGCCCACTGCAGGGCGAAGGCCTCTCCCTGCGGTCTCCAGTTACCCCTGTCTCGCGCTAGCTGATTGCAACTTGCACCTGCAAATTTCCTACCTTCATCGCTCCACCTAGTTTTCTGCCGTACTCGACTGCGCTTCCTTTCTCTTGGTACCCATTCTGTAATTTGGTCCACCGGTTATTCATCCTGCGCATTACATGGCCTGCCCAGCTCCATTTTTATTGCGATAGCAATTATAAGGACACTCCAAGCACATTCGTGCCGTCGCCATCGTCGTCGTCGTTGCCGTGAGGCTCCGTATAATGTCCAACGGCGAATCAGTCGTCGCCGCGCGCCTTATGCTGCATGTGCGAGCGAAAGCGCGCGAGGCACGCACGCTTTCACGGAGAGTGAACGCGCGGCGGAGAGCGAACACGACGTCTCCGGTTGTGCAAAAGGCCGTGGGGGATGGGAGGAGGGAGGGAGGGAGGCGAGGCGACGTTTAGCTGTGGCACTAAATGCGTATCTTGCGACCGGGCGCTACGGGAACTGGCTACTCAATCTCCCACGCGAAAGGAGGAAAGCGGGAAGGCAGCGTGGTTTCTATCCTGCCAGGAACTGCGTACTTGTAATTTGCGCGGCTGAGGGCTGTCGCGCGCACCGTATCTTGAAAGCGATCTCCACAAGGCTCTCACTTTTTTCTGCGCTGTGCTTTCGCCACTCAGTTTCCATTGAAGCGATAGACCACACGAACCTTCGGTCACCGCTCCAGCAGCGCTTGCTCACGCCAGCGTCTTGAAAGTGCTTGTCTGCGGTCATCGAGTGTGATCTATTCATGTATGCTTGAACGCGCTGACACCATGCTTGTTAATTCAGTTAGTAAGCGAATGTGTCCATGTTTATGCAGCCCATAAAACTACTATCCTTACTCCGTATACTCTACTAGTAAATTTGCTATCGCAATTGATGCTACGCCTTTCGGACGAAACTGCGACTTTTTTTCTCTTAATGTCAATTAGGATGTCGGCTATCCCCATTTTCTGTCTCATCCACACCAATACAGTTACCTGACCCCTGCAATAATATTTTATATAAATCCACAAATATATCCGTCAAGATAGCGACGGATATATTTCTGGATAGCAGCCAGGGAGCCTCGCCAAACTTAGAAAAGTTAGGCAAAGACTGCATCGCTTTAAAAGCCGGGGCTCGTGCAGTCAACGTGACGTGGTCCTTCAACTCAGGCAGCGAAAGATAACCAAGGCAGGAAGTGGCAGCGCCTTCGCTAGTAGTGACGCTCGCCTTCTGGTAGCATGGCAACGCGACATTGCAATTTGTCCTACACTCTACTGTAATAAGCAACTGGAAAATTTTCTCCTCCGAAACGCTCTCTATAGGCAGCGCCCTACAACTTCCACTGTATAATCAAAATTTGCAATAAGTCCTGGTGAGGGATTCTTTAACGTCACACCGAGAGGGAGATATCTAATGACCAAACAAAGAAAACCAAGGAAAGCAACGCATCCTTTGAACATACATGACCACACAACTTGCCCAAAAAGTATTATTAAGCTACTCTCTCTACTTTGCCGACCAGCTTACAGGGATTACATAACTCTGTTTGGTAGTACTTGCATTTGGCGCAGATACAACCTTTGTATAATGTATAGACAAATATATATGATGCCGAGTTACCAACCGACACCACAGAATACTTGGAAGCCGCGAAGCCGTGGAAGGCAGGTAAATAAAAGGTTCGGTTCAAGACGCATGCCAAGGTGCATGCACTACTCGCTTTCTGCAGAAAACAGCCGAGATTGCGCTGATGATGCTATGACGTGTTTACGATTGTCATGCGCGCTACCGTAGTGTATCCAGGCTGACGTAGACCAGTGACACGTAAGACATATGTAAGCTGCAAACACCCTTCTCGGACTGCCGATGCTAGAGTGCGCCTTTCATCACCGCGGGAGAGGTTTGCATCTCGTTTATTTCGCACTATGCTCGTCTGTCTTAGGCACTAGCTTCAAACCACCGGCTACACGCCACTACTGAATCTAATAGCGTCATGCAGTTGCGGTGTATGTACTCAACTGAAAACTGTTAAAATACGCAGGATTGATAGAAGGCAACTCATTGTCGCAAACACAGATGGCCTCCCTTATGCATCTTTTCCTATGACAAGCCCGTGAGGATATCCTCGTCTCAATGAATATCTCTCAGTTTACGCACTAATTTCCTCGTCGTTTTTATGTTCTGAAAACTTAAGAATGCAATAGCGTGTTCTCGCGGAGTTATGAAGGTGACGCGACCCCCTTTCTGCGTGCTTTTGTGGCAGCCGGGTACACAGCACGTTCACCCAGCCCACCTTCGTTCTTCTGAGGCATGCTGAAAGTGATACCACGGGCGCTGGATAAAAATAAAAAAAACTTTATTTTTTTATCGAGTGGCCGTGGTAATACGATGTTTTGTGGAGAGTTACGCGGTATGCGTCATTTGAGCTCGCAACAAACAATCAAAAAGAAAAAAGAAAAAAAAAATATTGAGAAAAAAATTTGAAGACTACCTTCAAAGAAGTGTTCGACTCCAATATTTTCAGAACGACAGTGCATCTTTTCAAGCGAAGCTTGTATTGGCTGACAAGTTTCGGTGGCGTTGTAGTCACGCAAAATATCACGTGTGGCGCATTCCCGCATTACATATGCGGGTATGAACCAGGGACAAGAACGAAAGAAAGGAAAGAAGCAAGAAAGAAAGCAAGTGCGGGGAAATCTGCACCGGCGCCGGATCACGTGACGCGCGCGCGCCCAATCAGAGTCGTTTGGTGGGTCGCGGGGAGGGAAAGGAAAAGAAAGAAGGTTGGCGTGCGCCCCGCCGGGATTCCCTCGAACCAAATCAGTTTCGGCGCCCGGATGGGAAGCCGTGTCTGGTGCGTTACACCGAGGAGCAGGCTGTGTTTGAGCAACGGCGCCGCGAACTCGCTCAGGAAAGGGCTCGTCGTCGACGTGCCGATTCTACCGTGAGGGTTCCCGAAGCCCAGGCGAAACGTTAGCGAAGAGCCGCGGACCCTGAGTTGCGGGAGCGCAATGTTGAGGCTAAACATCAGCGAAGAGCCGCCGACCCCGAGTTGCGGGAGCGCAATGTTGAGGCCAAACGACAGCGTCGTCTTGCCCTCCAGGAACCCGACAACGGTGGTGCACGCCTCGGTAACGCTAGCGCCAATTTGCCCGGTGCGACGGCCAGGTTTGAACGGGAGTTTCTCAACTGGAACTTTGCAGCCAGCTGCAGTACGTGTGACCGTTTGTCGTTTGAGCACAACGTGATACTCGTCCGTGCAATTCGTTCCGAGGAACACCGAAGAAACACACGACAAGCTTCGCTTACACCATTTCCTCGACAGTGGAGGGGCTGCTGATTTTTTGTTGTTGTTTCATATGTTAATTGGTTGCTGCAAAAAAAAATAAACACACCAATATCTACCGTATTTTAGGCCACAACTCAAGGAACTTCCATAATTCACTGCCGACGTGCATTTGGTATTTTTTCCTACAATTTTGGTAATTATTGTTCTAGGCACGAGCTTTCTGTGGTTATCGCGCCGACTTTCGGAAAGTTACATGGTGCACAAAACGCAATATCTGTTTCTATTTGCTGACTAATTACAGCGAAGCTATTAAGGGCTAGGTTCCCGAGGATCGTGTCCGCGTGTAGAAGAAAAAAGCTATCATCATCAGCATTGGCTCAAGCGTCGTCTTTTTGAGTGCACGACCCTTACTCCCTCCCGGCCGGCTGAGCCCCCGCTCTCTTGCGCCAATCGACCTTCTTTTTTATGCCACGTTCCCTCTTGAGTAGAGTTGGGCCCGGCTGCGATGCTAGCGCGGCAAGCCTGCTGGAAGCTGCGCCCGACTAGAGTTGAGAAAAGTAGGTCAACAAAGGAGTGGGGTGTGAGAGGAGTTCGCGTTAGCGTTGGTTGTATATACACAGCTTTGGGTGGTAATCTGTAAGAGTCTACCTAGTGGGCTGTCCATTTCGGCTGTCGCGAATGGCTCCAGCTGCACGAGCAAGGAGGAGTCGGGCTGGCTCCTTCTCGCTCGTGCTGCTGGAGCCGATCGTGCAGCCGAAGTGGACAGTCAACTTGGTGAACTCTTACAGAATACGCATGGAGGAAGGAAAACCCAGGAGAGGCCCTGGCCAGCACGAACGTATTGGAGAAGGTGTGGCGGAAGTCACGTGATGTTTTTCGCAAAGGAGCACTGCGATGTGTACCCCAAGTGTCAACGTTGCCATGACAACCGCGCTCCTGAAGCTTTCGCTCCTGCTCTCGGTCTCTGAAAAGTGAGATAAGATTTTTCCGCCGGTGTCTTTCCCGCAGCACCTTTTGTTCGCGAGAAAAGCTGACTTTGGAGCGTGGTGTGTAAGCTTGAAAGTTGTGTTTTGGGTCTGTGAGTGTGAGTGTCGTCCAGCAACACACTCAAGCAATCACGGCGCGGGTCTTCGTTGTCTTCTTCAACGTGCCACGGAAAAACACAGGAGCGCGTCTGCTTCACTAAAACTGCTACAGAAGTTTTGTAGGCTTTGTTTTGACGCGCGTCAGCAGCACACACTTCCGGCGCCTCGTAACAATGCAAGTTCAAAGTTCGCGCCCATCTGCTCCGGCGAGCTGCAGAACCCCTGATTGGAGGCGCAAAGAGAAGTGGCACACCAACATGGCTGCACTTCCGGCTTCAAAAAAGTGACGTCAGGGCCTCTCCTGTTTTGTTTCCTTCCTCCATGCAGAATACGCATGTTGTTCAAGGTCTCTTGTCTGGAAACGTCGTACAAAAACGTGAGGAACGCGCTAGGAACGCCGTCGCCCCTGGACGCCGACCCAGTTCTTTCAGAGCCGGGCATTGTATAGCCCATCGTCTAAGTGTTAAAAAAGCTGTGGCTCCAATCCACGCTGTGAAGGTGCTTGGACAGCGAAGCTGTAAACGATGCCCACAACGATTACCAATTCTGGCATCACATGAATTAACACACGTGGCTCTACAAAGAGTGAAATCAGAGACAAGTGAAATGTACTTAACCACACCCTTCATTACTTCACAAAAACATTATATTCACGCTGTTCTTCTGGCGTCTTTACTCTTCGTGGTCTACCCATGGTAGCCTGGAATGAACTGAATGAGTTGCTGCACCGTGGTCACGTCACTACGTGATTTCTAGGCTGTTGGGTCCTTGTCCACTCGGAGTAGCTTACGCAACCGTAATCTTTACCGGGAGACACACGCGGGCGAAAGAACATGCTTCGCATTATTCGCAGACGTCATCGGCACACATTATACGGTTTTCACTTCACACTAGGGTTTTGAATGACGTCAACCCCTTTCGAAGTATACCTGCAAACCTAATCTTTACCGGAACGCGTCGGAGTGTGTTCCCATTGTTCACACGCGCCTTATCATCCATCATATGGTTTGGATGCTTGTCTTGTGGTTTTTCTTTTGAAAACGACTGCTGAGCTGTATGCTGCATGCCTGACTTCAAAGGAGATATGCTGGTTGTATTCAATTTTTAGCCTGGCGTTTTTTGCTTACGGCAACGACACGAAAATTTCCTTGGCTGGTAGAGGTATACTGCTTCGCTGTAATACCCCATTGCGCTACTCGGAGCCGGCATCGAAGCATCTTTGCCGAGTGCGTAGCGAAAGGGGTCGGTTTACCCATTTGTAGCCAAATTCAACATAGCAAATGCCACCAGAGCGCCAGCTTCGCTGAACTTCCCTCTTCACCGGGTAGAAGGGCTCTGACGTTTTTTTTTTTTTTTTTTTATGCGATGGCATTTATTGACATGTCGGGGTTGCTTCTTGTAGCGCTTCGAGGGTAACCATCCTTGTCTTCTGCATGTTGAAATAATTCACGCAGAAACTCCTCTGGTAGTTGTCCAAGTATGCGTAAGCATTGTTCCACTTGCTCATCTCCTCGCGGTCTGGTGTCATTATCGGTGTTATGACACTTGATCCGGCCAGTACAAACGACAACGCTGCGGCGACAAGAAATGGTGCGGACGGTGGCGCAAGGGGCATTGATAGCGCAAGCAAAGTACTGCAGGTGGCGGCGCCAGGTGCGGTGATGATGTACCGATCATAAACCGTTATCGCTGTTTTGCACCTTGTCCATCCGTGTCGAACCATTCTGAACCGTGATAAAAGGACTCCGACGTGGGCACGGACCGATCAAGCTTAGTCTGGCACGGCCGCGGGGACCGTATCTTGAAAGCGATCTGCGATGCGGACAGGGGAGTGCCGACTGCTGATAGCTCCGCACGCTGTGTTTTCGCTGCTTCGCGTTGAAGAGATACGCGTGGGCCAATATTTTGAAAGCTATCGTATTACGGGGTGGGCGAATGGATGCACAGTTTTCTCGTTGGTTAAGCATAGAAATGCTGACACAGTTAAAAGCACCTACATCAGAAATGAACCTGCTTCCCTAATAGAAGCTACTTCTGACGGCTTATGTCAACGAGTCACCTACATCTTTTGAATGAGCTTGCCGTGTCAATCGGCAGGAAATGCACCTTTAGTTCGGTTTGACGTCTAGTGACCCAACAAAACCGACCTGAGAAATAGATATTGCCCTCGAGAGGCAACATGGAGTGCTTAGAAGGTGTTCTAGATACTCTTTCATCTCAGTGAAACCTTTATTCAACAATAGAAACACGAACAGCGAAGACCTATGCCTCCATCAAGAGGAACGAAATACAACGCAAGTAAAATACGTCAGAACGAAACTTCATCCTACAGTTATACGAAGAAGTTGGTTCGCAGAAGGGCATAGGCAGTCTATAAACTTTTAATCCAGTTCCTGAAGTTCAACCAGATCCGTTTTTTAGCCACGGTCTTACTCTTGTGAGAAAATGTCATATGCAGCGGCATTTCATATCGTTGTTTTCTAGACTCCTGGCAGTTATAAATAAATATTCCAGAAATATGCCACAAATATGTAATTACAAATTTTAAGCCTATTTTGAAAGAATAATACTTGACTTCTCCTTACCTAAGATTACGGTTCATTGTTCTGATTATTTATTTTTCAAAATCTGAGTTACCTTTCCCCTGTTTTTATTTCCGCCGGCCATTAAATCCGTCTGTCTTTGTGTGTTTTTCTCCGAACATTATACACTGCATAAACTAGCGCAAGGTTCTTTCAGTGAATAATTTATTGCTTCCTTTTTTTAGCACATATCTGGTTTATTGTCAACACTGAAGGGGGAAACGTAATGAGATGCGAAAGACGGGGAAGTCAATTTCAAGCCAAAAATTTAGTTTCCTTCCCCGATCAAGGGGAGACAGAAAAATGAAAAGCCAAATTCGAAACAGAAACGTAGTGCATGTTAGAGCATGTCATCTTATTAATTAGCGATTCTAGTTGCTCTCAATAAACAGAACAAGGAAGTTTCCGTTAACTAAGCTATATGGTATGCACAAAGCCATATGGCGTTGTGCGTATGCACGAATTGAGAGTTATTTCATTTAATATTCTAGCGTAAATGGAATGAGACTTTACTAGTAACACCCTTCAAGTACACAGCTGCAACGAATAATACAGAAATAATTAAGCAGATTCAAATCAATTTTCGAATCTCACTGACACGCGTCTTGGTTGAGGTAGAGAGGTCGCCGCAGTAGCGAATGACGTGAGCACAGCTTCGTCGCCTGTAGCTGTTCGCTGTCGTCGTCATGAGGATTAAAGGGATGTCCGAGGCTTGTCGAGGGGGAAATGTGGTGATTTTTCTCATTTTCTCATTTCCGTCTCATAACCAAATGTGTCCTAGTGGCACAACCATTCAGGAGGATTGGCCAAGAATGGGCACAAAGCAGGTGGCAGAAACTCAGTGCTGAAGTTGCCTGTTCAGGAACATGCCCAGTGGCACATACGCAGTATTCCAAGTTGTCCACTCAGCATGACAGAAGCCTGCACACACATATTGCAGAGAGTCAGGTTGTCTATATATATTTCCACAAATACAATCAGCGAGGAACCGAAGACGAACGCCAAACCCCGGGGAAGAGACAAATAGTGCTTCGGTTTAAAATGACGGTCGATACGACCCTGCACTACAATCATGGAAGTAGCTAAGTTCATCCACAAGAGTGGTTCTATGATTCCAAGAGCCCGGGACAGCGCTCAACCATCTGAAATTCCTTCTGGCCAACGCAGTTCCGCCATCTAGCCTACATTGCGGCAATATAGTTACAGAGTGACTACCAAGAGAAGGGAAGCGCAGTCGAGGACGGCAGAAAACTAGGTGGGGTGATGAAGTTAGGAAATTTTCAGGCGCAAATTGGAATAAGCAAGCGCAAGAAAAGGGTAATTGGAGACCGCACGGAGAGGCCGTCGTCCTGCAGTGGTGGTGGTGGTGGTGATGATAATGATGATGATGATGATGATGATTGCGACTTTGCAGGCAGCACGACACACAGACTCTTGGAGCAGACGAAGACGCAATTAAAGGTTTTATAGATCATACGCAAATAACAGAAACTAGCGTACTTGTAACGGTAAGAGCGCACCAGACTGATCGAGTGTCCGGTAGTGACTCTCTCTTCTAACAATGGGCAGGTTCTGCCTTAAATGCCCTTTCCGACTCATCGTCGGGAGGACGAGGCGCGGCGGGTGCAGACGTCAACCGCGTCACATTCCTTCTCGTCAGGGGAGAAATCTTGAAGTTTTGGAACCTTTGCTCTTTTCACGTTGAACAAGGCTCTTTCGAGTCTGTAGTGCTGGGTCCCTCACCCGTCTTGCGAACGAAGCTGGGCATCAGCATCATGCGGTGAAGCTCGAGTAACTGCAATGAATGCTCGTTCAAAGATGTGTGGCGCAACAGTACAACGTTTTTGTCAACGTCACTCAAGACCTATGGTCCCGGGCTGCCTTGGCCGAATACATTTTCTGAAAGGTGAAGAGCACCTGTGTTATTCCTTCTGTCCGTGTTTTTAGCCCTGTTATTTACACCACGATTAAACCACCCGCGCCACGAAACTCGGACAGACGTCGACAAGCAAAACAACACAACGTGTGAGGGGAGCGCATTGCAACAGGTTAACTTTACGAGCGCACCTTTCTGCAGACTTCAAGAGCCATATTACATTGCAAGTGATAGCGGCGTCCTTATAGTGGGCGCTGAAAAATGGTATTAGACAGGAGACAGTTTTAGTTTAACGTTAGCGTAATAGCGGGGTTAAGGGAAATTGCGTTACCGCTCCGCAAACGAACTTTGCAGAAAGAGAGTTTTATAGTATAGCGTGATAGCGTAGTTTACGTGCGGGATGCTATTCCATTACGCTTTGAATTTCGCATACATAGGGCACCTAATTATTTGCATGTGTTTGTGCATCCGGAAAGTGCGAGAGGCAGCGCAATAGAAGCCAGGAGCACGTTGTATTTCTACTTCCCATGTCCACCGATCTGCAGCGAAACAGACAAGCAGTACAAGCTGTCTACCATAGCCTCCGAAATTTTCCCATCTCAGAGGCCATATGCCGTCGTCGCGCCTATCTCCCAACTTTACCGATAGGTGACGCTTGCATCTCAGAAAAAACTTTTTTTGTTAGGTTTAGGTGCGTTCTAAACGGGAAGCGATCTCGAAAATTCCTGAAAGGTTACCCATAACACTTTCTCGTCGAAGCGCCATAAGACTAAGCAAAATCCGTTTACGCAGTCATTTACTACTAACGAAATGAATTCGACAAAAACAACGCCAAATTCAGTTCGCAGCGGGCAACCGGGACCGTCGCCATGTTTACGTAAACTACGTAAACCACGCAAAGATGGTAACGTTAAATCTGAGAAAAAGCGTGCGTACGCTAAACGGTACGGGTCGGCTAGCGTTCTGCGAATGCGCATTTCGATCCCGCTATTCCGGTAAGCCCACTATTACGGTAAACACGCTAAACTAAAACTAGGCATTTTTAGTTCTTGTAGAATTCACTTCTTTCACCGTAACAACAATTCACCATACCAACATCGGCGCGCTCAGGTAGGGTACTTGCGAAAGTCATATCCAGATGACGCTCGAATCCTCGGCAGGTCAAATTGGCACTTGGCCTGCCTAATGCGTTTTGGACACGGGCGCGTCGGGGCAATAGCAAACAATTAGCAAAATAATAATAAAAAAGGCGCTAGGGCCTTCACATTTTAATATAAGACCACTTATATGGCCCCTGAAAGAACGTCTTCCTAGTAATGCATTCCTGTTTAAAAGTGAAGCCGACTTTAAGTGGATCGGTGTAAGCTTGGTCTTTGTAAGCAGGCTTTCCCGCGTTCTGTGTTGCAGTGAAGCCCACTGAAAGAAAAATGCGATGCGAACGGGGCCCGATAACGCTGTCGCGTTCCACTCTTATAGGCGAAGCTTAAGCGTCCTACAATTTTTTATTGATAATGAGAAAGTAAAATAGAGTTGTCCTTTATTTCCTCGCCACGCGTATACATATTTAAAAATTATTAGGAATTTTAGTTTCGTGGTATGAATCAAACTGTATCTCGTTTTAATTTTAAAAAACGCGTTTTTGTTTCGTAATGTTTGTCCCCTTCTCAGCATAGTCGAGCTTCAATCGCTACTACCATAACCACCCTTGCTGATGTCGGTAGCAATTTGATCTGAGCCGCTTTTCGCCCGAAGCTTCGCGACCTGTTTGGATAGACCGTGCCTATGCTCCACCCTCAAAGACAGCATGTATAAATAGAGGTCTCTGTGCTTCCAATCTCATTATTGATAAAGGCCGGTCCCGGTCATAACGTCGAGTTAAATGTTTGTTGTTATGACGTGGGCGCTGATATATAATCATATCATAAGAAGCAAAAAAAAACATATGACACGAAGGACAACACAGGGGAAATTACTTGTACTTACTACTTGTAATTAATGAAATGATAGAATATTGGAAATTGTTGCCGAATCAATGTTGCCGAATTGAATCCGCCAACATTGATGCCTTCAGGTAGCATATGTGGGCTTATTGACCAGTTGCCATCATCCAAAAAGATCACGTGCTCGTGAGCCTGCGGCAGAAATGATGTGCCACATCCGCCGCCATGGTTTGTGAGTGGTGGCGCGGGCTAACACTCCCAGTGTTAGTTCTAGTTGCAAGACATATATACCCCAGAAAGCGGATGGGAGAACGGCTCCGCGGTAGCTCAATGGTGAGAGCATCGCACGCGTAATGCGAAGACGTGGGATCGTTCCCCACCCGCGGACAGTTGTTTTTTCATACATTTCCATTCATTTGTCATTTCTTTAATTCAATTAGTAAGTACAAGTAAGTTCCCTTATGTTGTCCTTGGTGTCACTGTTTGTTGGCTTGTTATGATATGATTAATAATAATCGGGCCCCTCGGTTCCCCTTCTTCTCGTTCATAATATATATATATATATATATATATATATATATATATATATATATGCGGTGAGAAATATTAACGTACTTTATTGTTTTCATATGTCACATAGCTCATCATCATCCCTGATCTTCTGTTTTTTACGTACTCGGCGGTAGAACGACAAACGGTAGTAAAGAGAAAGAAAAAAATACAGAAACGGAGGACCAGCCACGAAACCAGGAAGAAAAATCTACATTTATTTTTGTGAAACGTGCTTTTTCTGCATTTCCTGGCCAATTACGAGTATATACGAGCAAACAAAAACAAGAACGAGTATCGGCGGGCGTGGGACGCCATCGTAGAAGATGGAAGCGTAAACAAAAGTTAAGCACTGCCGACATAATAGCGCATTTGCTGGCACGTTTCCATTTTGGCACGTTTCCATAAAAAGCAGTGGGGTGACAGCTCGGCTAGTTTCGGTATCTGGCAAATAGCGTCGCCATGTTTCTGGGTTGCCAACGGAAAATTAAATACATTTTGTATATTTGGCTCTATCTTTGGAACCTACGATTAATGAAAGTAAGATGACGGCATTGTGTGTTGGAAAGGAAATGTGTTGCCTCGTATTTTCTTTCCGGCATGCTCTTTTGTGTTTTGTTGTTTCATTCGTTGTGCCAACGGGCGGTGCTGTCGCGGTTATCGCTACGGCTACTATCCTGTTGGTCTGCTCCTGGCGCTCTCTGCACCCATGCTCGCTTTTGCCTTCTGCAGTGCGCTGCATGATTTTGTTTCTGTACTGGCCAGTGTACCAGCGATGTAAGAAAGCAGAAGGAAGGCCACAAAACGTTCTGCGCGGCTTTATGATGGGCGAACAGAAATAAATTTGATTTGAGTTTACTTTATGCGAAGAAGTCTTGGATGTATTAGGTGCTGTTTGTGACAGGTGCCGCTATAGGAATGAAATACATGGACAGATTGTGGATAAGTTGTTTGCCGGCGAAAGTGTGATTAAAGGCAAAAGGCGGTAATACGTACTGAGGAGACTAAGACGAAGAAATGTTCCTGATGCACTGCATCCGGGCGGACAAGTAAAATAATCGTTTTCCACGGCTGGTGTTTATATTGGCAACACGAGCTAGAGGAAACGCAATACAGAAATGAAATAAAATGTCGATGAAAATTTTTCGGTACTCCGTGGCGCGTGAAGAGGGTAACGACTGAGTTTATCTAATAGGTCTAGGTGCAATATAGCCTGAAGCATTTCATGACGGCTGATACATCTGCATAGGAAATAGGTGACTTTTTAAAGGAAACTTGTTGTTTGTTTCACCATCTAAAAAAATTACGACAGAACCCATCTCACCATGACTGTCGACGGTAATGCGATTAGCAATCAGCAAATGCAGCGACACATCATAATGCTCAAGTCACGTTTATTTAAAATGAGTAGGGGCCACTCTGGGACTACCGCTGCTTAGGCTATATGGTATATGGTATAAACTGTTATATGGTATATATGCTTAGGCTATATGGTATATATGGTACATACCATAAGCCCAGTCTGCCAAAGGCCCACTATATGCAATGTCACTCGCTTGCCAAGGTCACCCATGAGCATGACAACATGACGATTGTGTGATGACGACGCAGTGACGATTACGGATTGACGAAGATAGAATGAAATCGATGGAACGATGAAAGGCGGTGTGACGGCGACAGCATGACGGTGATCGTACGACGACAACGAGATGACTTTTCTGAAAAGATAAGGATGATTAACGGCGACAGCACAGCGACGATGGCATAAGGGCATTTGGGATGACGCCCGACGACGGCGGTATGGCTACAACAGGGTGACGAAACTGGAATGAGAACGATGGAATGATTTACGATGGCATTCCGTCCATGAGCACGTACCTAGCGGACCAAGCTGGTAGATAACTTGTGCCGCTGGGGCGTCGTAAGAGGATAGATAGATAGATAGATAGATAGATAGATAGATAGATAGATAGATAGATAGATAGATAGATAGATAGCGCAGAGTCACAGAAATGGCGCTAAGCCCCCTGAACCGCTGATGAACCGCAATGCTCTGAACGTATGGGCTTCTATGGTAGCTTCGCTATTACGTATATTTACCTTGGCATAGGGGTATGACTTATCCCCTTATCAGCGAAAAACAAGTTGCGACAAGCAAGATAGATGGATATATAGATAGATAGATAGATAGATAGATAGGCTCTAAACGGCTGAAGTAGGCAAAGAATGCTAATTGCATGTAAACTGTTCTGACAACAGTCTGGTGACTATCGTTCCGACCAATTAGATAGCAGTTCGAATCGGTCAATGAACCAAGAGAATTAACCAGTCCTGAAAACTGCGTGTTGATTTGATTCCAATGAAATTTAATTGCGGAAAGTTTCGTACCTTTGCAATACTGGTAATGAATGTCCAGTTTTTTTAACAGCGAAGCTGTTTTAGCTAACCGTAAAAGGTGCCGCCTGCTGCCCCTAAATCTCGCCAAGCTATGACGTCACTGCGTTGCCTAGCAACCACCTCGTGGAGCGGCGTGTGCCTCGCCTCCTCTCCGGGCCATGCACATGTTGCCTTGACATGGGGCGTTAAGGAGAGGGAAGGAGAGGATGCGTGCGGCGCGCGCAATGCTCGGGAGAGGGAAAGAGAAAATGAGAGCGATAGAGAGAGAAAGAAATTGTAGCAGCACGAATGAGGCAACGCGCAGAGCTGCTGCCGACGCCGTCCGCATTGCCTAGCCGCGCATGCGCCGAAGCAGTAGCGATGACGTCACCTCGCGTTGCCTAGTAACCGCCGGCGCAGGTGCGCACTCGCTTCGCCCGACCCAAGCACGGCTCCGCCGAGCAACCGCCAGCTGCGCGCTATGAGCATGCGCCGTGACGTCATCCCGGCGTGTCGTCTGCTGCACGTCGCCCGTACACTGTGCATAGCTTTCGCGCAGTGTGCCTGCGCTTGGCCTCGGAGTTTGCCATAAAAGGAGCTGCGCCTAGTCGTGTCAACTTTCGCTAAATATCGAGCGGCTAGCCTCCAACGCGTTCGGCGTCAGCAAGCAAGAGCGTCCTTGGCGCTGTGCCAACATTGGTTAGCCTGCCTGCGTTTGTGGCATGCCAGGAACGCTGTCGCTCGTAGGCGCCGACGCGTCCAGCGCTGGTCTCGCGAAATGTCGCGAAAGGAAAGGTACCTCCGAAAATAATCGCTCGAGAATACCTTCCCTACATGCGCAGTAAAGTTAAACCAACTTAAGACCTAGCAGCAACCAAGTTGATACCTAGCAGTAGCAACCAGTAAGACATGCGGATCGACAGTTTCGCTGTGCCTAAGGTTTGCACGACCGAGTGCGAACTTGCCTGTTTTTTTTTTTCATTTTTTAAATTCTAGATTCTTTCATTAAATTTAGGAAAGATATCAAATACACGTACTTTTTGCACAACGTACTCAATGTACGGAAGCTATTCAAAAGAGTTCGTTATGTTTATCAAATGCTTGATTCACTGTACCCCACACCCTCACAGCCCTCACCCCTATTTTCTTTTCCTTCATGGGTAAGCAAGCGTTCACACGATAGAGGAATTCTTCAAGCCGCACTCTTCAAGTAGTCTCCAGCTTTATCATTCGCCACCACTTCAAGACCTCACTCGTTTTATGAGACTACACTTTTATCCTCCGTTAGACGGCCATATCAGCCTACCACCACGGCGGCGCAAACGCCTGGAAGTCTCTTCGTTTATCCTCATTAAAACCCGCGACCTACTGCCCTACTAGACCTCCAGGCGAAGAGAGTGGCCAACCGGAGGCTTCAGCCGATGCCAGTGTCGCTGCCCACGCCGTTTCTGGCCCTGCCCCCATCCCAATGACCCCGTCCACGTAGATTGATACATGAGTGAACTAATTAATTGATTGATTGATTGATGATTGATTGATTGATAAAAATTGCACACGTCTAAAATAATTGAGGTGTCCCTCGTTCTGGTTGCAGGGCACGCTGTCAAAACCAGAAATGTGTGGCTGGTTTCCTCGTTATACGTTGTCAAATATGCCATGCTTACTAGCACTGCAACAGGCATTGGCTGTAAACAGCGGGTGTTTCAGCGAATACCCGGTATACACCCGGAGTAATATCAGCCTCTTCGAGTTTAGGACCAGCTCATGAACTAGAATTCTGCTATCTGCCACAGGCAACCTTTACAAATATTTGAAAGTGTTCGCTGAAACACCCTGTATATTTCTGCAAAGCGCCATGCTCGCAGCGGCATCATCACGTTAGCATCATAGGTCGAATACGTATCGAAATGTACTCTGCAGCGTGAAAAATTGGTGCAGGAATTATTACTAAATCTATGCGTCCAGGAACTCAGCTGTTTTTGTGCAACAGGACATGCTGCGAATGTAACCAAACTACAATCTCCCTCCAAAGTATAGTTTTTTCCTTTCTTTTTTTTAGGAACTGCGTCGACACGCATGTCTGTTCAGTCCCACTCGTTGCCGTGTAAGAAATCTCGTTTAATACGTTTGCAAGCGTGTTGGCTGAACCTTTATTTTTACAGAGTTCTAAACAGACATTTTATTCTCTTTGAAACTCTGGGCCATTATAACGACATGCAGCGATCGATCGTAAAACACTCCAGTGACTTCGGTTCTTTGATGATAGTATCAAAGTGGCCAATTGCTGAAATACAGCGTAACGACTGACCTACTGAATAAAAGTTCACATTTCGTGCAATCAGGCATACTACGGCGTGGCTCCAGGCACCAAATATCAGCGTATTGTGTCTTCGGGTGGTGATCGACGGACTTGAAAGAAGAATGATGCACCCCCATCCTTCAGGTAGCGATATTGGACAAGTTTATTCAAAGTTCAGCGTCAGTTCGCCACGCGTTGCCTTTAGACAAGCATTGGTGACCCTAAAGCCTATAACCTTAGCACGTCATTCGCACTGTATGACACAATGATGGAAATTCTCGCCCTTTGACAAGACCTGACACGACAAGACGTATAAAGGCGTGTTCAGTTCTTTGTCTAGGGTGCTTATATTGTGCAGGTGCAGTGGACGTTGCCCACATATAGCACTGCTCAGTCGGGGCAGCATACGTGCTTGATGTACGACACCCAGAAAATAATGCTCGCCGTTATTGCACTCATACAACTTATGATGTACTGCTATGCAGGTGAGTGAGTAGACGTATGGTCAATTTTTTGTATCATTACTGGTGCGGCGATGGTAATGGCTATATAATGCTGTAGATCGATTAAAGTTACCATAATACAATTCTAATGCTATATGCTATTCCCTTTTGGGTATTTCCCGATTTTCACGTGCAGTTTTGGCAACGTAATAAGAGAAGTTTTGTAGAAAGAATGTTTGCTTGTGAACGCTGCACGCACCTTATTTTCACTAAGCTGTTTCTATGTAGAAACGTACTCCGTATCTGTGTTTATATGGAACTTGTATGTGTCTGTGTGCCCTCACGACCATTACTTGAACTGCACTGAACTAAATTAATTATATAATGGCTCATTGCATACAGGGGTTCACCAGGAGCTGTTTTAATGCGGTGAAAAATATTGGCAATGTTCGCCAACCTTACGATCTCGTCATAATCCCTAAGAATACCGTTTTCGCTCTTAAGTCATATTATAACAAATCGGAAGAAACTCTAGTGGAAAAAATTACTGCTCTTCGGCATTTTAGACTTGAAACAAATACTTCAACGTCTGGCCGGCTGCGTGACATTTGAAATTGCGAATAATTTAAAATGTAACTATCCTATTTTATCTTCGAAAAGCCCAGCAGCTTACTTTTCCCATTCTGTTCTTTATATTGCAATAGCTGAATTCATAGGTTAATTTAGTAATCGACTTGCGTTCTTAGTTACGTAGCTCAACTATAAGTTCTGATATTATTTGAATTTCTCCCATGTATTTTTTCATGGAGCAGCAAAAGAACTTCATGTATATCCTCGTATATTACAAGAGCGTACGACAGCTGGAAAGTTGGTTCTTCAGCTTAACGAGAAGATGACGCTCAATCTTGAAAGGAGCACCGTACTGGCTGACAACCTCGTCTTTGTTACAAATAGCAAAGATCTAAACGAGGTGGAAACAGTAAGTGCAAGAGCTTGCATGTTTTGCAGTTAGTCAGAATCAAAACAGCTTCTAAGAATAGAAATGGAGTGTTTCTACTTAATCTTCAGATGTCTTTCTCGTGGATGAATGACGTGTTCGATCATTGTTACGTTACAATACACGAATGGGGAAGTGTATGGTCATCGCAATATATTCATTCATTGAAAGCGATGTGCGTTATTCCGTGAGGAATACAAAGCTGTGGCACATAAAATTCGCCTGTGAAATTAGTACATTGCTTATGGAAATGGATTTTCCAACTACCACTCACCCTATCCAATAAAATGTTTTGCGTATAACCATGTTCAGAATTCCACATTAGTCTGGAATTGTTTCACATATCATTCTGTCGTTGGTGAAATTGCATGAATTTCGCTCTACGAAGCTTCAACACATAGTCTGTGGCACGTGACTGACGATGTAAATCCGTTTCAACTGTAGAGCCACTGAGGCCATCTTGCAATTATGGTGGACTGCGATGGTAGTCATCATTATTACCCGAAATGTAAATTTCTTTTTTTTTCTTACAACACCTACATACGAGGAACGACGGCGTAGCAGAAGATTTCACAAACCTGACTCAAGAGAAGCAGATTACACGTGACCTCGTCTTACAACAGGCTATCAAGAATACAGGCACACAGCTGCTGGTAGCCACTGATGTCGGTATAATGTAATCTCTTAAAACTAGATTCTGGCTTTTAACGACCCCAAACTACACAGTGGCTTATGTGGAGGCCCTTTAACGTGCGTGCAAATCTAAGTGCACGTGGTCGAACACATTGGCATTTTGCCCCCATCAATTGTGGCTTCCGAGTCTGCAATTCATGGAGGCAAAACTGGAAGGTAGCAAATTGGAAGTGCGTCTCGTTAATTACCCTGCCTTTACACTTTTCTACACTCATCCATGACAAGTGCCGTCATTTACATAAGCTCGTAGGCCGCTTGGTATCTCCGTTAAAATAAACAAAATTAAAACGCAAATACGCTATTTACACAGGTGAAGCATTGTGCCAATCTAAAAAAAATCAAACTGGGAGTACCTTATAAAATATTTGTATTATGCAGCTGACGAAGCTGGAAATAAGTGCCATGAAATAACCTAATTCCGGATTCCTCAGAAATTAAATATTAGCGTAAAGAAATAAAAACATTATGCAATGAAAATGACCTGCATTTCATAGCGCTAACAATAATTGCGTTTGCAGGTACAGACATCTCATATTCAAGAGATTATATACCATGATGCACATTACCAATCCTCTGTAACGGTACGACAGAAAGATGGCAACGTGGCAGTCGTAAGTAATTATTTCGGCAAACACCATGCATGCTGATCACATGAACTAATATGTAAAGGAATGAGTAAGGCAAACGCACCAAGTTTAAAGAAGAAGCACTTCATTTTCCCTTTTTTTTCTGTCCCCATTTCTTCGGATCTTTTCTGCACCTCTAACATTTTGGCCGGAAACAGTAAGAAAATCTCTCGTCGTAATATACGGAAGGCTAATGTAATTAAAGACATTTTGATGCCAGTCTCGAAAATTCATTATGAAAAGCATAAATAATTATTACCATGGACTGCGCTATATTAGCTGTGGTCCGCCGGACTTTCTTCACCCGGCGTTTTATAGCGATAATAATTATACGGACACTCAAGGCGCATTTCTGTCGTCGCCGTTGCCGTGAGGTCCCGTATAAAGTCCACGGGCAATAAAATCGTCGCTGCGCGCCGTATATGCTCCATGTGCGAGTCAAAGCGTTCGAGGGTGAGCCGGCGAACGCGGCTCAATCTCGCACACGCAAGAGCGGGAAGGAAGCGCACACTCTTCCAGTCCCGCACAACGCTCCGGGGGGAGGGTAGGAAGGGGGAGGGGTTTACTCCCCGCCGCCCGAGCGACTGCGCATGTCCGCCGGGCCGCAAGGCTCTGAAGGGAGGGTAGGGAGAGGGGAGGCCACGTACTACGCCGCGCGCTTCTGCCCGGGCGGCTGTATCTTGAAAGCCCTCTGCGGTGGGGGCAGAGTCCTTCCTCTTCTGCGCGGTTTCGCGGCTAAATTCGCGTTGATGCGAGCGGCGGCACGAAGGTCAATTCGCTCGCTGCTGCTGCCGCGCTTACTCACTACAGCGTTTTGACAGCGAGTTTCCGCGGTCATCGAGTGAGAGGCGTTCATGTTTGCTTGTGCGCGCGTGACACCATGCTTGATAATTTAGTTAGTATGCCTATGTTTACAAGTTTATAAGGCCAATGAAACAACTATCCTTACTTCGTATAGCTGTCCACTAGGTTGCTATCGCAATGGATGCTTCGCTTTTCCGCCGATAATGCGACTTTTTCTTTTTGTATACATAACTTAAAGCACGAAACAAGGAAAGGCATGTGATACATCCGGGAATAAAGTGGAGTGATGCGCAAGGAGTCCACCACGTTACCCCGCCACGTGACTCACGCTACCGCAGTTTCGAGAATCCCGCCCAACCCCGGAAAGAATGGCAACGAAATTTTAACTTTATTAAAAGAATAATGCGCTTGAAGTCGCATATGAGTGGCAGTGAGAATGTCCAGCTACCGTTGCTAGTTTGCGAAATTGGCTATGGCGTTGCGCTTCAGCGTACGAGACCCATGGGATCGAATCCAGTACGCGGCGGCCGCATTTCGATGGGGGCGAAATGTAAAGAACGCCCGTGTACTGAGCATTGGGTACACCTTAAAGAACCCCAGGTGATAAAAATTTACCCGGAGTCCCCACTACGGCGTGCCTCTTAATCAGATCGGGGTTTGGGCACGTAACACCACAGAATTTATTTTTAGTTTGCGAAATTCCATAAAGAGCAGAGCGATTCACCAACACATTTGTAGGCGTAGTACATACGGCTACAGAACCTTACTCACTGACATTTGGCCTCTTAGCGTTCAAGTTCAGAGATCTATTGACACTCATTAACCCGTCCTACGTATATAGCACAAGGCAGGTGCACTTCGATCCGTGGCGTCATACTACCTTTCTGTGGCGGCATGCTATACCTTTCCGGACTACCCTAGAACATAATGGGGACGCCCCCGAATAAGTCGTGGTGATTCTGACGTCATCACTTGCGTCACGTAGGGCTTGGCGATGGAAATTTTGGTCCAAGTAGCATGCTGTCATAAAGCAGAGTGCATAGGCCTGTTATCTAGAAGGCGTTGCATGCACCCATTGATTGTAGCTTTTTTATCGTCACACACAAGATATAGTTCAATAAAAAATTGCAGCTGGCAGCTCACGTACATGTCGTACGTGTTTGTTTCCTGTTAGGCAAGCATCCTTTGTACCAACTTAGTTACCTATAAAAAAGAAGAAAGTTATCTTGGGAGAAAATGAAGCCCGATGTTTGGAAATATTGCGTTGTAACCAACGTAACAAAATGGTTATTTGGTGCCTTAGCTCACAACATATTTTCGCGCATTTCGGTCATTATGTCTGAATGATTCAAGACATGTCTCGTAACCAAGTAACCTACTTGCTAGTGAAGTGCTTGTTTCTTTTTATACATGTATACGATCAATAAGCAACACCTATAACGACGAATAGATGAACCTACGTTTTTAACGTGACACGGAGCTGCTGCAGGAATGAACTGATGTCTGCAGCAGTTCTTCGCGTTTACATCACATTTCATGTTAAAAACTCTATAATGCCCAACGTAATTCCTCGAAATTCTGGTTCAGTCACGTTAAGCTTAACTCACAGCCAATATTTGATTTTCTGAAGCGCTGAAGCGATATTTTGTTGGGGAATAATTTAGAAAACAAATCTCAAGTTACGTAATTCCTGTTTTAATTAGGCTCTTGCTTAAATAAAGTTTTGCTGTTTTTCTCTTGCACAAATACGGCCATAAATGAAGGTCACGAATTGTTTTCATTTCCCTCCGTGTGGAACTGTGTTTGGGTACCACAAGATTAAAGGATGGATAGTGCATTCTAGGAATATCACCAACACAAGCTTCGTTATCTGGCCGCTCAATTTGTGCTTTCCACAATAAACTCTCGCTGTTACCACCAAATCTACTTTGTGTTCAATAACTAATATTTAAAGGCCTTATACCGTTTAGTTTTGCAACCTGCTTTGTTAAATCCTTTCAAACGCCAATATTAAAAACTGAGTACCCGTTGTTGATAACAGCTTTGTTAATTTTTATGTTAAGTATACTAAAGTCAGAAGACGTAAATAGTTGCCCTGGTTCCTTTTTCCGTATAGGAAGGTATCATCAATGACAACCTGAGAATTAAACCTCTCCCAGAAGTCGAACGTTCATTGGAAGGTCAGATGTTGCACAAGATATACGAAGTAGATATCAAAGAAAATTTCATCAGTGCGGGTGAGCAATTTCTCTTTTTTCTTCCGCAGCGGTACGAATTTACTGGGTATAAATATAGGTGCTGGAAGGCTTCACATTCATAAAACGAAAGCCGTCACAGTCACAGATTAGGATAAAATGTTGAATAAAACCCAGTCTAATCTATATATTCATTTATGTTTTAAGAGTCGGAAATTCTACGCCTGAAGGAGGGTAACAAGCACAGGAATAGCAATGGCAACCGTGAGGACCGAATCTGTAAGTACCATTTGATATGCGGCATTCTTCTAGCCTAAACTATTGTAAAGCGAAGCAGGCGGATCAGAGGCCAGTCGACCAGAATATTTTAAAAAATCACCGCCCCTTCCAGTCCGTGAAGATGGCCGAACAGCGAAGCTGTGCATTCGTGGCCGCTTGGCTGGCCCAACCGGCGCTACTTGCTAGGAGTGGGACGCGTCGGCGTCCACGGGAGACGGCGTTCCTAGCGCGTTACTCACGACGTGAGCAAGCTCTCGCTGGCGCTCACGTCGGGTGACTTCTTCGGGAGTATAAGCAGTCTTGGCCATTCTCGTAGAACGAATGCCGATAAAGAACTGACTTCTTTTGCTTATACCACACCGAGCCTCTCACTATATATATATATATATATATATATATATATATATATATATATATATATATATAGTATACCCTTGAAAAAGGTCGGTCCACCGACCTGAAACTGTTGGGAAAATAATAAACCTAAGATAACCGCGAAGTTGTGCTTCTGATTTTCCTAAATACGCTTGGCCCATTGAAAAATCCAGTTACTACTATATATATATATATATAGTGATTTTGATGGAAGAAGAGTAACTGTCTTCTGCCGCCCATGTGGGGGCACGGCTCAGTGACTAGGGAGGGGGTGAGAGAGGGTGTAAAGTTAGGAAGTGAGAGAAGGGGAGGAGGCAAGCGTCAGCATGTCCGTGACGCGTGTTTACGCTGGCGGCCATGGAGGCCCGCTAAAGGGAGGCAAGTCAGGCCGGCACCGCAAACTCCAGGAGGGCCCTCAGAACCTGGGCTGGTGACTGTTTTGGGCGCAGGATGTCCTCCACCGTTGAAGCCGGAAGGCCTAGCCGGTGGTAGGTGCTCACCATGGCGTGTCGCTGTTGCGCAAGTGTGGGGCAAAAGCACATGATGTGCCCCAATGTCTCTGGTGACCCGCATCTGCTGCAGGCTGGTGAAGGGCAGCGGTCCACCTTGTGCTTTCGTGCGGCAGGCCAGAGGCGTAGTAACAGTGTGAAGTCCACGGTGTAAGAAAATAGCTGCTCCGACGGCGCGCCCGCGCTGGGGCGAGAGAACGGCCACTTCGTGTGACCGGAAGTGAGCGCCGCCGCTAGGGGCAGCACGTATTCAGGAGGCCTTGGAGAAGCGGCACAACAGTGGACAATTTACGACCTCTGTCAGCATTTAAACACCCATACCCAAAGATATGCAATTTTTCGTTATTTAGACGCCAAATTCTGAGCAGGTAGAAGGTTTCATGCCAATTATAGTCAAAATACCGTCATTTCGAACACGAGACAGACGCGTCGTCTGCTCGAGCAGACGGCGCGCTGTGCTTACCGCTGCTCGCCGCGTCGAAGTCAATCGGAATGTCGGCAGAAATATAAAGGGACGTTCCCCCAACCAAGTAGAGTCGTTTTAAGCAGGCGAACGAGATATATTCATCGAAATAAAGCACTTATGCCGCGCGTGCCCATAAAAGCGCCAGCAAAGCGTGCGAAAAAGTGGCCCCCAGAACAGCTAGGTGCTGCCCCTTGCGGCAGCGGCGTGCATAGAGTCACACTAAGTGGCCGCGCCTCGCGCCGCCGTCGGATCACCTTCCTTTTTACACCGTGGTCAAGTCCTATCTGCCGAAACTCGTCTCTGGGATTGGTCCCGGAGGGGGGGGGGGGGGGTGTCCGTTAGCCACCCGTTGGTCAGAGTGAGCCACTGTCAGCAGTTGCCGCAGAAGCTGCCAAGAGCAGTCGCAGGCCGCCACTGCCGTTGTAACTGGCACCGCCCATGGTGTGCAGCTTTGGCAGGCGCATCCGCCGCCTCATTGCGTGTTATACCTACATGGAATGGCACATAGTGCAAGGACAGGGAGACGCCACTCGCCCTGATGGCTGTCAGTTTTGCTAGTAGCAGGGCCACAGTCTTATTCATTCTGGGGTTTTACGTGCCAAAACCAGTTTTGGCTGGGATGCCGGCCTGATCAGGCTGAAGAAGCGCCTGGAGGGCCGGCCTTGAGTCCATTATGATAGCCACCGGTGCCTGAGGCATGTGGGGTGCCAGGTGGTCAACTGTCAGGTGCAGTCCCGCCAGTTCAGCTGCCGTAGAGCTTGCCGGGAAGGGAAGGCGGCACTGGATGCATGCCCCCGTTGCCGGCACCACGCAGGCAGCTGCCGCCGATTTGGGGTTCTGGTAGACCGATCAACCTGCGAATACTAGGAGGTGGCCTCTTAGCTAGTCATGGATTTTGACTGCAACTGCCTGACGTCCGCTCACTGACCTGCTTTTCGCAAACGCTCATTGGCTGCCTGACTCACTCGCCCCATTCTCGGCGTGGCGCAGCTGTCTGCCTCACTCCCGCCTCTCTAGGCGCTGCGCCGCTGCGCCGCTGCCTGTCTCTCTCGCCCCTCTTGCGGCCAGGTCACGCGACCAGCGTGACGCCAAGCAGCACGATGGCACAAGGTCGACCAAGAATAGCTCCGCTGTTAAAAAACATAGCCGTTCGGTTTTTATTCAGAAAGAGCATGAAGAAGATTCAAAGTGAAGACTAGTTTTTCTCAACATCTGTGGAGAAGTTCAGTATGTTCCCTGCTGCATTTATTGATTTCAACAAACTTGTGTCCGGATCATAAGGTCTCCAAAACAAGTATTGATAGGGGAGATGTGCACGCGCTGGGAGGGAGGGCAGGTTAGGGCGCATCTCATCTTCTACTCCGCCTGCAGCAGCTGAGCGCGGCCGCGCGCGGCTTATCTTGGGCGTAATCTGTGGTACGGTCGAAGGCTAGGGGACCCGAGATAGCTTCGTGTGCGCGGCGTTTTCGCGCGCCTTATTCGCCTATAAGCGAGAGGCTGCACAAAGGGGAAGTCGTCCCCACCTCAACCACTCTTTATCAAGCCAGCGTTCGGATAGCGAGTGTGCGCGGTCATTGAGCGATATCTGTTCGTGTTTGCCTGTGCTCGCGTGGCAATGTGCTCGTTCATTTAGTTCGTAAGCCAGTGTTTACAGCCGTTTATGCTACTGATAAAACTTGTAACCTTACTTTGTATAACTGAGGAATAATTTGCTATCTCAATCAATCATTCGCATTTCGGGGGAAACTGGGACTTTTTTGTTACTCGTGGCACCGACGCTCTTCATTCGCGCAAGCTTGCATGAGTACGTGTTCGTACGTTTCTTTTTGTGTGTGTGAACATTCTCTGTAAGAATCACTCTTTAAACTGTGGAAGAGGTCAATACATATGCACTCGAGGCGTAAACACACTCATTGTAATAGTATTAATATAACCAGTAAAAACCAACATGGAAAAAACTCAACATGCGATATTATTTCTAGCTCCCTCCAAAACACAAGTATCTGGGTCGACCGCTGAAAGATTTCCCGTGGAGCTTCACATAATTTCCGACAAAGAGCACCAACGAAGTTTTAAGACGAATGAAGAGTTAATCACTTACTTGGCAGTCATGGCAAATGCGGTAAGTTTGCTTTGCAACGACTTTAGGTTTACTGCTTTGATTCATGTTACTTCAAAGAGAACTAGGAGTCACACACATATTGATTCCACATCGTATATAATCACATCCTAGCATAGTTGGCTTCTTTCCAGGTGATTTCCGGGGAAGATACTTTTTCTTCCGACTGACAAAATAAATGTCTAGAAAACATAGTTTGCTACATAACAGAAAGCCGTGGTATGACGCACATTCCAAAGCGAGTATTTCTTTGCCTCTTCTTCCAACTTCGCGCGCCTTTGCTGCTGCTGTCTTGCCGAGTGCTCATACCCGATCATTGGGTATGTGCAGCTTGGTAGGCGGCACTGAGTAAGTGACCCTTGTTGGTCAGTTCATCTGAAACAGGTATGTTCCAAACTGAGTACCACTGAGTCTGAATAGGCAAGCAGAACAAGAGACAAGAAGTAAACAAGCCGGCAAAAAAAAAAAAAAAACTGTACATAACGTACGTTGAGGTGGCGGCGTACCCCGAAGGGGGCCTCTTCGTGGCAGCCGCCGTGAACGAGAGAGACAACTCCTTGACCCTCGCGGCCTCCGTCAGGGCCTAGACCCCAGCTGCGGATAAGACCATAGCCGCGGCGCTACTAATAAAACAGCAAGACAGGGTGGTCAAGAAAGTTCACGTCGTTACCAACTCGGAACAGGCCTGCCGTAGCTTCACCAACGGATGAACACGGCGGCATCCGGCTCAGGCCCGAGGCTGAAAGAATCCCACAGAATCACGTGGACGCCGGGCCACGCAGGACTGGAGGGGAACGAAAGGGTGAACGCCTCAGCTCGATCGCTTGGCAACCGAGGGGGCAATACCAATATTTCCATCAATCGCCACCCTGTACCTTGGTGCCCTGCCATCCAATGGACGACGACGACGATGATGATGATTTGATGAAGATATAATGGCACCCCCTTCGAAACGGGGCGGCAACAAATAGTCGCCTAACCTAACCTACTGTCTGAATTACGCTTTTTCTCGCGCTGAAGTTATCCCTAATGACGTCTGTGATGTACCACAGCGCTTCGTCTCCTTCTTAGATGTTACCGTCTTCATCCCTTATAGCCGTTTGCGAGTTTTTCGTTGAAGCATCTGAGTGCTTTTATATGGTTCCAGAGTGATAAGGGCCCATAATCGTCGGAGCCATTCTGATAAAACTAATAAGCACCGATATGGGTTGATGAGGATCGGATTCGGTCCGATAAGGTTGATAAGGACACATAAGAGTTAATAAGGGCTGGATCATGTCCGATAAGATAAATAAGAGGTAGATAAGGGTTGATAACGAATGGATTGATGAAATTAGGATTGATGAAATTAGGATGAAACTCAGCGCCGCCAGAGCGACAGCGCGCGCCCGCCGGACCGGAAGGCTCCGGGGGGAGGGTATGGAGGGGCGAGGCCGCGTACTACGCCGCGCGCTCCTGCCCGGGCGGCAGTATCTTGCAAGCCATCTGCGGAGGGGAGGCGAGTCCTTCCTTCGTGCGCTGTGTTTCCGCGACTTAGTTCGCGTTGATGCGAGAGGCGGCACGAAGGTCCATTTGCTCACCGCTGCTGCCGCGCTTACTCACTATAGCGTTTTGACAACGAGTTTCCGCGGTCATCAAGCGAGATGCGCTCATGTTTGCTTGTGGGCGTGTTGCACCATGTTTGGTAATTTATTTGTTACGCCTACGTTTACAAGTTTATACGGTCGATAAATCTACTTTCCTTACTTTGCATAGCTGTTCACTAGTTTGCTATCGCAAACGATGCTTCGCCTTTCGGATGAAACTGGAACTTTTTGTTTCTTCTGCAAATTTCCTTCTCATTATCAAGGTCTCCTGTAAGTAATTGACCTAGATAAACGTACTCCTGTACAGACTTTAGAGGCTGACTGGCCATTCTGAATTCTTGTTCCCTTGCCAGGTTATTAAACATTATCTTTGTCTTCTGCATATTATACTTCAAAAATGGAAAGATAGAAAGAGAAATATAGTATTTACTTTTCATCGCATATAAATAATACACGCCCGCAGGAATATGCTGTCAAAACGTATAACGTGCTGGTGCGTGAAATTCAAGAGGAGCGTCGATACCCGTGTTTGGTTATTTCTCCCTCTTAAGTATACCGACGACTGTTCGCTAACGATAGCACCGACGTAGCTCCATGTAATCGGAACATTGTAACCTCTCCGTCTAGGTTCGGGTAATTCTTGTGCAGTGTGTCACTTTAAGTCTCTGAGCGGTGTTGAACTCGCACTCTTTCCTAGGTGAACTTAAGGTACCTGGAGATGGCTGACCCTAAAATAAACTTCCTTCTAGTTGGAGTAACCAGGGCTAAGGTAAGTATTCTCCAATAATTATACAGTTGAGGAAGAGGGATGCAGATTATAGGACCGTGCGGAGTATTTTGACGTGACTTTGTGCAGTGCGGATAGAACAACGAAAGGTGCTACCTTCATTCGTTGTTTTTTTCTGTATCCAGAGCCCCGCGGAATTACTAGGGTATTGCTGCAGGAGGCAACTGTTCACAAACAACTCGGAATTCTATTTTGTCTGTTTTGCAGACACCTGCCGCCGTAGATCAATGACTACGGCGTTGCGCTGTCTAGCTTGAGGTCGAGGGTTGGTCTCGGCCGTGGCGGCCGCATTGCAGTGGCAGCGGAATGCAAGAACTCTTGTGTTCCACGAACTCAATGCACTTCAAATAACTCGAGAGGGTCAAAGTTAATATGCAGTCGTCTACAACCACGTGCCTCATAATCAGTTAGTGGTTTTGGCACAAAAGTGCCACAGCCTAATTTATATTTATTATTGGTTTTTCAATCCATTAGTTCCGCTGATAAATCATTCCGTTCTTCAATGGTCTCAGGAAAATATAATATTTATGCCGAACCATGCTGGAGGAATGTGGCGTGAGGTGGGGAGGGCTACGCTCGTCCGCGGCGTCAGCTTCTGAGGTCAGTCCAGGCTACCAGTGTGTGTGGCGGTGATCACTGCTCCTGCATGGGGCGATGGCGAGCGGCTACGAGTAAGGCTCGATGTGACGCTCCCCTGGCCGTTGTTCGCCGCTGCCAGTGGTGGCATTATTTCTCTGCGGGGAAGGGCCGCTCACGTCGTTGGTGGAACGGAAGCGTGCGAAGAAAAAATGTCACAGTTTCGCCCTAAGGGCGAAGCAATGAATGCGATAGCAACACAGCAATGTCATTCGAAGTAAGGCGAGCGGCTTTGGTAGCAATATGAATTGTAGTAAACATGAGCTGATTAAGTAAGCAGGTGTGCTGCGGCGTAAGTAGACCGACATGAAGAGAGACCCGATTACCACGAGAAGGCGCGTGTGAAGCGGTGGTGCTCATGAGAAGCGCTTCCCGTGGGCAGCGCTTGTGAAGGGACACACCTGTACGCTGCACTGCCGATCCGGGCAGCATTGCATGTGTAGCGTGCGTTGGAAAATGTGGCCCGACTATTACTAACTGATTGAACAAGCGTGGTGTGAGCGCGCACAAACAAACATGAATAGATCACACTGAATGACTGCAGACAACGACTGTCAAAACGCTGGCAGCAAGCGCATACGCCGCAGCAACGGGCGAAGGTACGTGCGGTCTATCGCTTCAACGGAAACTGAGCGGCGAATGCATGGCGCATAAAGGTCAGAGCCGTGTGGAGAGAAGCGACGGTGCGAGCGAGCGACGAGCGCGGTTGTTGGCAGAGTAGAAGTGCGCCCCCCCCCCTCCCCGCTCCCTCCGGCGCTGGCTTCCCGCTTCCTTGCTTGCGCGTGGGAGATTGAGTGCGTTCGCTCTCCGTGATAGCGCGCGTCCCCGCACGCTTCCGCTCGGGCATACGGCGCGCGGCGAAGATTTTATCTATACGGAACCTCACGGCGACGGCGACGACGATGGCAGAAATCCGGTTGAAGTGTCCATATAATTGCTATCGCAATGAAATGTAGTGCCGCGCAAGACGGAGTGTGCGGCGACGATGGATTCGCTATGGCGCCTGAGTAGCGCACGTCTTCTGTATGGAAACAAAGCGCTGCGTGAGCTGCATGGCGGCTGCTGTGAATCGCGCCCACGCGGTACCCACGCGCTGCCTGTCCCGATTAGCGAGGCGGTCGCGCCACACTTCGCTCCGTTTGCAATGTGCCGCACGAGACATTGTCCGCGCCGGCTACGCTACTCACAACGTTCTCTTCCTAACATAAACCGTGTAACTATATAACCATAATACAAAATATTGACACGCGAAATGAAAATACGTATAGAGCTGCGCTCAAACTTTGCATTACGAAGTATCGTAATTGTCAGCTAATTTTATTGCGATAGCAATTATATGGACACTTCAACCGGATTTCTGCCGTTGCCATCGCTGTCGCCGTCGCCGTGAGGTTCCGTATAGATAAAATTTTCGCCGCGCGCCGTATGCCCGAGCGGAAGCGTGCGGGGACGCGCGCTATCACGGAGAGCGAACGCACTCAATCTCCCACGCGCAAGCAAGGAAGCGGGAAGCCAGCGCCGGAGGGAGGGGGGGGGGGGCGCACTTCTACTCTGCCAACAACCGCGCTCGTCGCTCGCCCGCACCGTCTCTTATCTCCACATAGCTCTGACCTTTATGCGCTGTGCATTCGCCGCTCAGTTTCCGTTGAAGCGATAGACCGCACGTACCTTCGCCCGCTGCGGCGTATGCGCTTGCTGCCAGCGTTTTGACAGTCGTTGTCTGCAGTCATTCAGTGTGATCTATTCATGTTTGTTTTTTCGCGCTCACACCACGCTTGTTCATTCAGTTAATAATAGTCGGGCCACATTTTCCAACGCACGCTACACATGCAATGCTGCCCGGATCGGCAGTGCAGCGCTACAGGTGTGTCCCTTCGCACGCGCTGCCCACGGGAAGCGCTTCTCATCAACACCACCGTTTCACACGCGCCTTCTCGTGGTCATCGAGTCTCTCTTCATGTCGGTCTACTTACGCCGCAGCACACCTGCTTACTTAATCAGCTCATGTTTACTACAATTCATATTGCTACCAAAGCCGCTCGCCTTACTTCGTATGACATTGCTGTGTTGCTATCGCATTCATTGCTTCGCCCTTAGGGCGAAACTGTGACATTTTTTTGCATAAGAATAACAACAATAATAATGGTATACGCTCGCACTGTCATAGTTTTGCAGCGTGCATAATTTCATAGTATCGGCTCTCTCCAATATAAATCTTGTGCATGTGGCGAGCATCGTACTGATGCTCTTCAAGCCCTTGCCGCAACTAAGATATTCACGCAAATCAGATATCGCTTTTATTTCTTCTGCATAACCCTAAATATTTTTCTTCTTTCTTTTTCTTTTTATTGAAAATAGGATCACGATTTCGCCAAAAATGACGATGGCAAAATTGAGGCCGGGGAGATGTTGGATGGGTTAGAACGTCACAAAAAAGAAGGAAGAGTACCAGGGAACCATGACGTTGTGTACCTTATGACCGGGTAAGTAAACAACGAGCATAATATTTGTCTGTCTGCGTATTTGCATTCTACGATACAAAAGAAGTCGCAGTTTCACCGGAAAGGCGAAGCATCGATTGCGATATCAAATTAGCACCGAGCCACACGAAGTAAGGATAGTGTTCTTATCGGTCGTATCAACTTGTAAACATTCGCTTGCTAACTAAATTAACAAGCATGGTGTCAGCGCGCACAGCAAACTATGAACACTTCACACTCGATTACCGCGGACACTGGGTGCCAAAACGCTATAGTGAGGAAACGCGGCTGCAGCAGCGAGCTAAGTGACCTTCGTGTTGTCTATCGGTTCAGCGCAAACTGAGCGCCGAGAGCGCACCGCACGCACGAAGGTACGAGCCGCCGAGGCACCTAGACTCTGCCCCCCGGGCAGATCGCTCTTGAAAAACTGCCGCGCGACCGCGAAGCGCCACATGCGCAGTTGCAGACGGAAACGTTGGGTGCCTCGTGCGTGAGCGAAGACGGCGCGCCTCCTGTCGGCTTTCCTCCCTTTCGGGCGGGCGAGATTGAGCCGCGATCGTCGGCTCTCCCCGCACGCTTTTACTCGCACGTACAGCGTAGGTAGCATGGCGATCGACGGTGTTATCGCCGTTAGACTTTATACGGAACCTCAAGGCGACAACGACGGCGATGGCAGAAATGCGCTTGGAGTGTCCATATCATTGCTATCGCAATAAAATGAGGAAGTTTCCAAAGTGGCACATGCCTTTGCATTCATTCGAGAGACAACAAGAAAAAACAGTACTGGTTTATAGTTTTGAGCCTGGAATCCGTATGTTCTGATTTCAATTGTAGATTTTTAGACAAATTTTACCATTGTGTTGCAGGCTTGATATGATCACTTTTAAACGTGGAAAACTGAACAAGGGTATTTCAGGTAAGTGCTGCGTCTTATGATGAAAGAAAATTTTACGGTGAAGGCCTTGCTATTTTATATTTAGGGCATTAGGGAAAAAAAAAGACTAACGTTTGTTGAAAACATGATCCAAAGGCGAAGCGTTTTGACATCGACCTGGGGGCTCAAGAGTATTTTCACATGTAACCTTGGTGTGACGCAAATATTGAATTACTGAGTAAACACTATCAATTATTTCAACAGTATACCCCATCAGCGGCTAGTTTCCATCAACGGTGGCTAATAGTTTCCGCTCCTAAATTATAGAAACTTCAATGTTTCGCGTGCTTTACCTACCGGATATCCCGCAAGGTGACAAGAAGAGCTTCTTGCAGACAAGGCATGTTTACATAGCTGTGCAGCGATGTTCACCGTGACTAGAAGATATCCCGCCCCAACGCTGACGCTCCAGAACATTCACCCCGCTCTTTGCGACAATCGATGCTTTCGGCGGACGGTATCTTGTGATGGTTATGCGCTAACACAACGAATGAAAGAAGTGCGAGCGCGTCGAGCTCGACGCGGCCACTTGCCGCAAGCGTAGGTGTGTAGTAGATGTACAAGACGGCTGCAGACACCCTCTTTTCAGTACAGTCTGGTGCTGTTTGTAAATGGCAGACGGCTTCTTGCCTTAGGGGAAAGGGTAGTGCGCCAGAGAAGAAACAGAGGTGCTAAGAGGCAGGACACTGTACAGACGACGTTTCCACGTTGCATAAGGCATACAGCCTGGCTACTGAATATGTGCACAATTTTCCGACAGGACACCCAACTTCCCACGGTGTCGGTTCGAAACTAATGCGCAAACTAATGCGCAAAGTTTTCCCTTAGAGTAAAACAACTTTGAACTTATGCACAGAATTAGTAGCCACGGTTTGTGCGCTACTGCTGAGAAAACGCAAATATTGGGAAGCCTAAGAGATGAATAAATTTTGAAAACGAAACTCTCTCTTTCATTGGTTCATTTTGGAGCCAGTTCACCTAGTTGCAACTAATTAGGCTTTATATAGAAATGACGAAAAACAGGGCGGACTTTTTTTTTTCTGAGCACAGCGTGCTTTTGGCCACACAGCGTTGACACTTGTAACATCAAAGCGTATACTCTACCGTTTTCTTACAGTTTTTAGACAAACAAGTTGGATCTAATATCATACTAGTAACAAAAGCAGAACGACGGTGTCCAATAGGGTGTAAACTTGGTCGATTTGGTTGATTTTAGTCTTAACGATTCCATTTGCGCTGCCATTATAACGAGGCTGACAACTTTATATGAGGACCCTACCAGCAGTGAAGCAGCGCTTTACAATCTGAATGTACTAGTCATGCTTGATACGGTACGCATTATCTGTTCTGATTTCAAAAATATCTAGCTGATAAAAACAAAATTTTAAGGATCAGGCGTCGTATTATGGCTTTGCCAGTATCTTAGCAACAAAGGTTATGCTGTTATCGGAAACACATCAGATTTGAAAACGGAAAAATTAATTACTATTGTTTTTGCGCACTCTCTATTATAATCAAAGCATAATTAATAAAAGGGAGCACGATATGAAAAAAAATATATATATCTATCAGCGCGTTGTCAGCAGCGTAAAAAATTTAACAATAGTCATTCAGAACCTGTAGGATCGTTAACTCCTTAAAAGTAACTAAACACTAATGAACAAATAACGATGCTCAATGACGCAGGATATGTTTTTCTTGCTTCTTTGAGGTTTGCCTAAGCAGTACGTAGCGCGTCTTCTAGAATCAGAAACCTGATTATATCACGTCCTAACTTAAACCTAAATTGTCACCTTCATAGGCAGGTGGCCTAATTATTTCTCTTACCTGATTATATCACGTCCTAACTTAAACCTAAATTGTCACCTTCATAGGCAGGTGGCCTAATTATTTCTCTTACTGTAGTTTACGAACCGTGTATTATAACTGAGTTCTGCAAGACTAGTATTATCTTACATTTTAGGACGTGCATATTTGAGCAACGTCTGCCGTGAAAGAGGAATCGGCGAGGGTGAAGACACGGCCCCTACCTACTCCGGAGTCAATACGCTAGGCCCACGAGCTAGCCCATTCGTAAGTATATTTTGCCGCGGCAACAGTGCGAACATAAGCTGCTATTTAAAATTGTCATGTCATTCCTTTCCGCAGGTTAGGGTCACCTCATGACGAAACCCCAGAGTGTCCGTGGGCCGAGGGATATCTTATGAGTTACGTGGACGGAGGACTAAAGAAGTACAAGCTTTCCGCGTGCAGCCAACAGACGATTAGACAAAATGTGAAGTAAGCAGTGGTACATAAATATTTTTGAAATGATATGTGGCCTTGATTAGGCAAGCGAAATGTTCACGACATGTAAATGAGCTGATTGTTTAAATCAATAATACAAGGAATCAACCACTGTCAAAGTAAATTGGTCAAAAGCAGCATGGTCAATAATCTTGAGAGTTACCATTAAATTATACGGTTCGAACACATATCTCAGGCACGTGCACCCGGCCATGCTTCACTTCCAAGTCTCGTGTTCCCTCCCACAGCTTGTGCAAGTTTCCGCATTCGCCTCGATGATTGGAGTACGTGAACTCCTGACAGCGCATCAGCATCCCGATGCTTTACCCGCGGGCGATGCAGCATTTCGAAGGTGAATTGCTGGATCTTGGTCATCCATTGGGTCACCCTTCATTTAGGCTGAGCTTGTTGAAGATTGTGTGTCAAGGCTTGATTGCCAGTGATAAGCATAAAAGGATGACCTTCTGAGTGGCTTTTAAAATATTTTAGGCTCAAGACAACTGCGAGTGCCTTCCGCTGCGCTTTTGCGTGTCCCGTTGATAAAGAACAGTGTTAGTTCCATAACGTGAAGCGTCAGTATGCAATTCGACAGGCAAATTAAAGTGCTGTAGTTTGAGTATAGGGTCTAGGGAACTGGTCCTGACGGGTTCAACATAGAAACGTTCGCATTTCTCTGACCATATAAAACGAGCATCTTTTTGCGTTGAAGCTGTCAGGCACCTAGTCTTTGTAGCGTAGTTTTTAACGAACGCTCTGAAGTGTCTTGCAAGTCCTAAGAATACCCGAAGAGACTGGAAGTCGTATGGTTTGACGAGTGGCAAGATGCATTGCACGCTTTCCTCCTTGGTGCTCTTCGTGCTTGCATCAAAAATTATGCCGAGGAAAGCACCAGTGGGGCAAAGGGCCTCACTTTTCTTGATTTTAATTTTCTATCTTACTTGACTATGTGCTTCAAGGACTTTCGATAAAGGGATCACGTGGTCATCCGTTTTCTTTATTTATACAATACTGGAGGCCGCCTTTTAGTAGGCAATGCAGGAGTGGGTACATGACGTTTACGAGTTCTTCGTCCATCAAGAAAACATTAACGATAAAAACGATTACTAAGAAAGGTACATAGGCACACACTAAAGTTTCTGCGGAGCAAATCAGGAACAAACAATACACAAACGCGTTACATTCAAATCCAAAAACAGAAAGCATCCAAACGCATACCATTGAAAAATAACATGAAGCACGCCAACCTTATAGGCTAGAACTTAATGCAGATAAAAATGCATCGGGTGATGATAAGGTGGCCACATCATAACATAACTTGTTCCAGTCGGCTATCGTTCTTTGAAAGGACAGCTTGTATGCATTGGTTCTTCACGGAGACATTACAATTGTTTTATCGTGTTTGTGCCGAGTTTGTCGTGTTCTGTTGTGCAGCCTATAAGCATAAAATTCTATTTTGGTATGATTATTAATGACGACAAATAACGTATTCAAACGGTCCATTTTATTCACGAGTTGACAAGTGCATGATTATATCATCAACGTAGACATTTCAGAAGTTTCCTTAAAATGTTTTATAACCGAATTATTCTTTTTTTGTGACCAATCATCAGAATTTTTGCACGCGAATGGTTACCTCCTGTATATGTCATAGGGAAATGCTGTGAACTTCTTCGTTTCTTCTTTTATTGAGACTTACCAGTATCCTATACATAAGTCGATTAAGAAACATTCACAGCCCCTGGTCTCATCGATCATTTCGTCCGTGCGCGACATTGTAAAAGGGAAGAGTTCCATTTGCTCGTTAATAATCGGTGGTCCATGCATAAGTGAGTGATCCGTCTTCCTTGGGTACGATAGTTATTGGTGAAGCAAATGGTGAAGTTTATGGTCTAATAATTCCACAATGGAGCATTCCTTGGTGCTCTTTCTTAAGCCACAACTTTTTCTTTTGACTTCGACTATACGGCATTTTTCTCACAACGGACATATATCGCAACCCTAATGGAACTTTTATAGCAATTGTAGTTAGTGGATATGTTCCTATACATATTTGTTCTGGTAACTTGGACTCAACATTTTCGGAACATGACACCATTCTTCTTGTTTTCTCGATGATTGCTCGGTTTCTGCTTTGTTCATCCGTAGTGATGAAGTCATTCTACAATATAATTATCTTTAAAAGCTTCATGTCAGGTGATGATAAAATAAAATCAAACACATCCTCAGAAAATGTCAGACACTTTGTCATCATATCGTGGTCTCTGGACGGAACCATTGCGTCTTTCCATCGTTTCAGCTACGGCGAGATTTCGTCATAGTTGTAGACTGGAACTGTTTTTCCCGTGTTAATGTTCGCCTCGTCTATAATACTTACATTTATGAGGCTGATTGATGCGCCAGGTGCTACTAGCTCTGTCATTTTCCAGCCATTTACAAGTGTATGTAAAAAATGCTTGCCTTCGCGAGAAATACACGCTGGTTTTGTTGATTGCTTCATTGTCACTGCATTATGACTTCGTAACTGCTTCCTCGCATTCGGTCGATTTCCTTTGCGAAATTGCGGCCTTGCAGTGATACATGCATGGTTACTCTGTACTTTTATCACGACCGATTCGTCTATCACCTGCCCTGCTGTCGGGCATGTACGTGGTTCCGACAGCAGGTTATGGGTCTGAGAAGGTGACATAAATTAATAATTGGAGAACGTTATCTCTAGTGGAAGGCGACCTCATTTGGACTTGTTCCCAACATTCACTTCTCATTCTCAACATCACAAGTGGCACCGCTTAGGACTCAGGAAGCATAGGTTCCGCTATTTGCAACAGCCAGCGCTTTATACAAAAGTAATTCAAAAGACCCTCATCTTTCTGGTTAAAAGCGACCACCTTGTCGCACAAGTCAAGTGCATTTCCTCTAAAAGCATACAGGAAGCTCTCCATCCATACTTTCCACGCCTGCTGTTTGTGAGCTTTTATGCGAAGGTCGAAACATTTTTTAGCATTTCCACTAAGGTACTTACACATGTGAAACACGCGATCAATGTCACTGGACCAGTTGATGTGTTCGCAAGTGTACTCATAGAAGTTGGGCTATGTAGTGGTGCTAGACGAAATAGCGTAAAATGGCTCAGGTTCCTCTGGTGATTCAGCTGTTTTGTAGTTCGCAAGAGCACAAGATCTTTCTGCTGCTGAATTTGTTCCATTCGTAGGCGAAGTTGACACATGCCTCAGATAGAGTAACGGAAGACGAAGGTGCGCTTACTGTTGCATTGCAGTTAACAGGACGACCTTGACTTGTCCACAAGCCGAGATCACGTAATTCCACGCTGACTCTTGCAGCTTTTGGCTTGTGATAAATAGCTGGCCTCCCGGCTGTGTCACGTGGTAGTTCATCCACATGTTCAAGTTAGTAGCCGAATGCACCAAAATTAAGAACTCCTCGAAAGCTGGGAGTCTTCGAGCATTTATTAGGATAACTTAGTCGCTATATTCTATCTCTCTCTTCTGTCTTATTGTAGGTGTAGATATAGATAGAGATCCTTAGAAAGTACTAGCTTCTTCCCTTCCATAATAGTCCTGGTATCCTTCTTCATCTCCATTTGCTTCCGCTCCAGACCAGGGAATCTTATATACAAACATATCCTGCGAGATACGGGGCGATGGACGTGAAACTTTCTTGGACATGGCAAAGGAAGCTTCAATTTAAAATAAAAGACATGAGCGTTTCGTTCAAAAGACTCGTGGGCTTGTTGACTGTTGGGCTAGCACTGTGTCTTGGTCCCGTTTTGTTGTTCTACGTGCTTTCTTGCGCTTTGCATCAAGTCAAGCTTTTCGTTACTGTGCTGCCTCGGGGCATTATCATAATCATGAGCAGCAGCAGCAGCAGCCTATTTCTTATGTCCGCTGTAGACCTCTCCCAGTGGTCTTCAATAATCCCTGTCTTGAGCTAGCTGAATCCAACTTGAGCCTGCAATTTTCCTAATTTCATCACCCGTCCGTTTTTTCACTTCGTCCTCGCCTTCGCTTCCCTTCCCTTGGCACCCATGCTATAACTTTAATGGTCAATTGGCATCGGCACTACGCAGTACATGGCCTGCCCAGCTCCATTTTTTTCTCTTAATGTCAACAAGAATATCAGCTATCCCCGTTTGCTCTCTGAACCACATCATTATTTTCCCGTCTCTTAGCTTTATTTTGCGTGATGATGGTGATAGTGCCATGATCTGTGATAGAAGCAAACGCCTTAGCAAACACGTATGTGAGTTATAGGTTCGTCAAATTTGCGGTGAATCAGCATGTATTTTGGCGCATGCCACTGGATTAAACAGACGAGGGGTGCCTGAAAACATCGCAGACCACCCGTGAAATCTTTTTTGCGCGGTCTTGTTTTGCAATGAAATATGTTATTCAGTTATCTGAATGGTCTTATGAGCAATCTGGATTTATTTTGATTTTTTTGCTTTCAAGTACAGTGGTTTAAAGCAAGGTCGCGAAGCTGAAATATAAAAAGGGGGAAATACGCAAAGCGAGCAGTCAATAAATACCTTTCTAAAAAAGGACTGACACCACAAGAAATTTACAAGGACCTGCTGTAGACATTAGGGGACAATGCTCGTTTTTATGCTATGGTAAAAAACTGGGGTGCCGATTTCAAGCGAGGCCAGACGTCAATTCAAGAGGATGCGCGCAGTGGTCGTCCCTCAACAGCATGCACGGATGAAAATGTCCAAAAAGTACAAGACATTGTAATGGCTGATCGATGTGTCACACAACGGCACATTGCCGAACGCGTGGGCCTATCAGTGGAGAGGTTTGCCCATATCCTAACACAGCTTCTGAACATGCACAAAGTTTCGGCCCGATGGGTGCCCAAACTTTTGACATTAGAGAACAAACGTCTGAGAGAACTCCACTCCGCAGAAAACCTGCAACTGTTTGAAGCTGATATTAATCTTCTTCTAAGAAATTCGTCACAACGGATGAAACTTGGGTGCCTGACTTTCGTCCTGAATCAAAAGAAGCCTCGAAACAGTGGAAACATCCCGCCTCCCCGCCCCAAACAGGCAAAGGTGGTTCCATCCGCTGACTAGGTTATGGCACCAGTGTTCTGGGATTGCAAGGTTGTCATTCTCCTGAAATTCCTCCCGAAAGGTCATACCATCAATACTATGCAGCTCAGATTCGTCGTCTGAGGTCGGCAAAAAGGCGAGGGATGCTCCGGAAAGGGGTGCTCTTTCACTAGAACAATGTGTCAGTTCACACATCGGCTGCTGCAATGGCTGTAATTCACTCCTGTGGTTTCCAACTGCTTGAGAACCCGCCCTGTTCCCCCAATTTGTCTCCCTCGGACTACCACCTGTTCTCACAGATGAAAAAGCACCTTGGTGGAACTCGTTTTCCTTCTGATGAAGCTGTCATGGACGCCGTAAAGTACTTTTTGGAGGAGCAGGATGAAATGTTCGACCAAAGTGGAATAATGAAACTGGAACAGTGATGACATACATGTGTGCCCCTCAAGGGAGACTATGTCGAGAACTGACTGTAAAATTTTGACCCACGGTCACTGCTACGTACGGGTCAGGCCACGAATTTTTGAGGCGCCCCTCATACATAAACTCTCACTAGAAACTTATGCATATAGCCCGTTTATTTAGATTGCAAATAAGCGCACAGCAAGCACGTATATTACGTATACAAGTGACAACCAACGTTTTATTGCAATACTGTGAAGTTTGTCTATCTCAATCGAATATTACGTTGCAAGAATAATTACGGCAGAAAAATTTTCCGGTAACACATAACAGTCAAACTTAGCCAAATAGCTTGGTCAGAGCATTTCAATACTGAGTGATATAATTGAAATAATATTACGATGAGCCATACTTAGAGCCCAATATTCAATGTGGTCATACATATTTATTTTAGGTACAATAACATGTACGTAAAAAAGATATGTGGACTTTTAGGTTCTTACTCAGTGGGCAGTTTAGGGACGAAACACGGAAATGGCAGAATTGAGCCTGCAGTGTCCATGTAATTGCTATCGCAATAATATGAATTCAGCCTTAAAAGGTCACTACAATGGTGTTACGACATAAAATGTGCTGATATAGCAGTAGCGCGTTAAACCAACGCTCTGTGGGAAGACTAATCATTTGCAGATAACTGTCCACTCTTAACTGACAGGGTTTGTATTTTTACAATCAGACATCAGCTGGTATTTTAGCCTAAAACCAAAGAATTTCAATACAGGCTCTAAATTGGCAAAATTGTTATCATGTATATGCCTACCAGGGCTTGAAATAACGTTTCGTCAGCCAGCGTTTTTTATGTTATTACCGATATTCCTGAGAGCACGTTCTTCTTTCTCGCAGAAAACTTTCGCAAGAATGCTTTAGTGTCCTGAGCGAGAAGAACTATATGACCGACCACAAGAAATTTCCAGGACAAACAGTGCGAGCGCAGTATGTCTGCAAGAAGCTAATAAAGAAACAGGCAAAAGGAAGAAAAGTCTTCGCACAAAAGGTGAGATAACAAAAACAGCAAACTTTCTCTTAATAAAACGCTCATATGTTGCACTCAATGGGTTTCGATAGCACGTCCATAAACTCTCTCCTGGTGACCTCCTATTCTTTTAAAAATCATGCTGGTTTTAACGAACTGTCAAACTCTCGCCAACCACAGCTGGATAAGAACCATGAGCTAACAAAGCAAAAAAAGAAAAAAAGTTTCGCCATCAGCTTGAAGTAAATTTTGTACTCCAGCTGTGTGAATCAAAAACAGCTCTCCATCAGCAGAACGGACCATCACGACTTGTCTGCGGGCTCATTGATACCAGAACTACCCCCTCACCCTTTATTCCTAATCAAAAAGTACTGACATGTATTTTAGATGTACATAAACTCTGTTACACGCTTCTGTGACATAAAATGATCAGACTTAGCACGTATTCAAAGCTGAAATGCATTTATAAAGCATTGCTGTGTGATAAAATGGATTGCGATCCAAATTCATTGTATGATGATGATGATCATCATCATAAGCCTATATTTATGTCCACTGCAGGACGAAGGCCTCTCCCTGTGATCTCCAATTACCCCTGTATTGCGCTAGCTGATTCCAACTTGCGCCTGCAAATGTTTTGGCAGGAGTGAATGGCTGTAGCACCGAACTCTAAATTATTTATCTGAAAACTTCGTACAGATGCACTCGAAGTGAAAGCATGAATGAAATTAAGGGGACTATTTGTATCGTGGGGAACACTGCTTCATATACCGAAAACCCGAAACCATAGAGATTGTCTTCCTGAATTGCTGGAGCTCTGAAAAAATATTTGCCTCTGGATGCCCATGCCATCACGTCATCATCGGTGCACAAAGATGATGATGGGGCCTGCCTCCTGATTCTGTAATGTTGCTTGGTTTTCAAGAGATAATTTATTTGAAGGAAGGCAGAGAAGTCGGCCTGAGCTAGCATGCTCTAGCCTGCTACTCAGCACAGGGGGAGGGGGAACGGGGACATAAAGGCTGGATGAGGGGTAATGATGACATAGAAGAAGGATGTACAACGGTAAAGGCAAGTTCAGCATCCTCGTGGCTATCAACAAAGTCCAACAAGGTCATTCAAACGTGTCGTCTACCTTCCAGAGCATGGACGTAGTCACGAATACAATGGAAAGTTCACAAAAACTCGCCGCGAAGAAGCTTGTGTATGGGCTTCTCCTGTGTGAGCACCACAGGTGCCAAGCAAGGTAATTAAATTATGTGAAGAGCAGCGATCAGCAGCTCCAGTACAGCGAGGACAATCACGCGCATTGATTCTAGCAGGCATTTCAGCATTTTTTCAACGCTTTCTTGGTCATTCTTTTCAGCTCCTTGCTTGCCTATAGGATTATCGGCTTTACTAGCCCTAGAATCCACTTCTTGACGTAGAGGAACACTACGGCATGGTATCGTGGGCGTGGTGGATCTACTGGGTAGCCAAGGCCACTCCGTGTCTGTGCCACCCAGGGCCGACGAATGTGCGCCCTGTGCTCTCGGAGATCCTGAATTTGCTGTAGGCGCGGTTACCGTCCTCGATGCCGGCAAAGGCAGAGGTTGTCGAGGCCCCTGCGCCCCACAATCCAGTTCTGCTTGGTTTTCAAAGCATATGGAAGGAACATACGGTTGTTTATCACGCCGATATTAATGTACAGCCAATTTCGAGAAATTTCTCCAAAGGATCGCCAAGTTTGCGTAACAGTATAAAGTAAGAGTGTTATTCGCCGAGTGGGCTTGACAGTTTTATTTATTTAGATTTGTTTATTTGGCATACCCTCAGGGCCATTACGGCATTATAGAAGTGAGTGGCTTACAAGCAAAACGGGTAAATTCAACAAACTGGAATTAATAAGGCAAAACAATATGTTACGCGAAGGACGAGTCAATTAAACGAGGAACTATGTACAGATTATATTTACAGCAGCGGTTGCAGCACCGACCGGCTGGATTAACAACGCGAGTGATGGCGCCCGCGTGCCTCGACCAAATAAAACACGCGTTTAGCATAATCCCCCGGCGGCAGAAGCGACGTCTCGGAGCGTCTAAATGTCACCACTGGGAGGGTCATACTTCTTCAGTCGTGTAACGTGCACGAAATCACTGGACTGGGAATCAGATGGGCACGTCAGGGGTGATTTCGTAGGTGACAGTAGTCACGGCACGAAGCACTCGGTATGGGCCTGTGTAGCGAGACAGCAGTTTTTTCTGACAGGCCGACCTGATGCGACGGAGACCACAGAAGCACCAAAGAACCAGGCGGGAAGTGCACGTGGCAAGACAGGTTCTTCGAATCTGCATCAGAGGCATCCAAGCAAGCAACTTGGAGCTGTAACGAAATCTCAAAAAACGCACAGTTAATCACGATATACCATCGCATTAGCAACTGCAGTGTCACGGAAATCAAGGAATCCATTTCGTTGCCCTTACATCTAGACTGTAGTGTACCCACACTGTTATTGCATTTTAAAATATTTAACAGACTTATTCCGTGTTCCACCATTCTTCCATCAGAAAAGCTCGTTGTGCTTGTCAGCGTTTATATAGCCTAGTTAACGTGCGTCATCTTTATCCGCGCACTGATATGCGTATGTGTGCCATTCACAATTTTGTGTGGCAGCATAACGTTACAATGGCCAAAGAAAGTGTGTTGTACTTGTTCATGACCAGTGTATTTTGTTCCATAGTGGAAGCTTGCTATAAATGTTTGATTATTTTTCTTTTGAGTACATTTTGTTTTTTCCAAGATGTTTATGCGTATTTAAAAGTTGAAGTTCAAGTACTTCCTACAACACAGACACTTCAAACTAGAAGTGCATTCATAATTGCCAATACACAGGAAAACTAAAGTTGGGAACTATATAAGGGCGATCTTTTGCTTTTAGATATTTCTGGGGCCAAAAAATTACTAATTCTGCCGATAATTGTGCTGATTACTGTAAATACCCCTTCATGTAATGTTCGAAAAGGCTTTGAGGCTAACTGAATGCCTAAATAAACAAATTCAAAGAAACAGTCGACGGCAGGCATTCATGTGTAATTTGGTTTTGGTGCAGACTCCAGATTGTCAACTCGGCTGCTGCTATCACGATTTTGGTACTACCACTTGCTGGCGATACAAAAAACTGGATGGTATGTCATGCATGCCTGGCAAGGTGGGTATCTTTCTCTCCACAAATTTTGCACAACTCGTGATTATGGTTTTTTGTGACAAACACACAATCAGAAGAGTCAAATGTCTGTATTTATTTTCAAATACTGTGCTTTTGAGGAAATGCTTTTGGCGCGGCACAACAATAGCAGCATCACAAAACGAATCATTTGCCACAAGGATGCCTAATCTACACAGCTTATCTGACATTTTAATCACTTTCGCAAGTTAAACCAGAGAGTAGCGGGGCATTCTTTAAGTACAGCTGAGATAAGCAATATCTTCTCTTTCAAGAAAACAATGCCCCCCCCCTCCCTGTGAGGCCCACGTTCATTTCTATGTCTAAAGTGAATGCTATTGCTACAGCACCCTCTGTATTGCTATCGCCACTACATAAAGGGGCTGACAACCAATTGCTATGGTACAGATGTTTTAGCACAACGGAAAGCTTACTGGTCTGAGTGTCCAATTATGCATTGGTAACGCAGAAAACACCGTGGAACATTTTTTAATCAGAATTTTCTTATCTGTATGGAGGATGCAGTCATGCTCAAGAAACATGCTGGAAATAGGGATAGCTAAGCGCGATAGGGATAGCTAAGCGCGATAGGGATTATACGGCTGCACTGGTGGAACGCAGGCGAGAAGTCCGACTCTTGCTGTAAGAAAGTAATATTTTGTTTATCAAGCCGATGTTCCGATGTTTCTTTCTTTCTTTCCTTCCTTCCTTCCTTTGTTCTTTCTTTCGCGTCCCTGGCTCATAACCGCACGTGCCTGGCTCATACCAGCATATGCAATGCGGGTATGCCCCACATGTGAGTTTTTGCGTCACTACAGCGCCACCGAAGCTTGTGAGCCAAAACACGCTTCGCTTGGAAAACGTTGGCGGTGGGGAGTTTCTAACCTACGACATCACGCTCAGAAGCTGAGTCTTTACTGGGCTAAACACGCACGCTTGGAGAAAGTGCATATATCTGAACCATATGAATGTGTTGTACCAGCAGTACAAAAGAAGTGTCACAGAAAAGTTTCTATGAATACTTGGTTGGAAAATTTTGTGATGGTGGTTTAAAAGCCATCTGTAGGGCATGTAGAGCCGACTTGGAGCATTGCAGGCATCAAGAAAATTCCGATTTTACGAAAATGCAATTCCAAACAACCCACATCCTCAATGCGTTTCTGTGGTCGCGGGATGCGCCTTCCGTTGGGGCGTTCCTTCACCGACCGGAATGCCACCGATCTCTGAGGGCTCATGCCCTTCACGTCGCGCAAGACAGACAGATAAGCAGTCAGTTATTGAGAAGGATGATAAGGAGTGATGAGGGGTTATGTGTGTCTCATCGTGGTGATAATTTTTCGACGCGGTAGGATAAGGTGCTAAAGAGCGATGACGGCTTATAAGGGTCGCGGCAATTTTGATAAAGTTAATAAGCACCAATGAGGGTTGATATGGGTAGGATCACGTTCGATAAGTTTGATAAGGACAGATAAGGGTTGACAAGCATTGAATCGATTGCAATAAGGTTGATACCGGCCGATAAGGATTGATAAGGCTCGGATAGAGTCCGATAAGGTTGATAACAACCGATAAGAGTCGTATCTAGTGCGATAAAGTTGATAACGGCCGATAAGCCTTGATAATGGTTTTTAATGGCCTGTTCAAGTTTCATACCTGTGATAATGACACCGTGCTGCATGCAGATGAGCAAGTGGCACAAGACTTACGCAATACTTACGCAATTCCCAGGGAAGTTTATGTGTAAATGTTTTCATGCGACTCGATGACAAATTTTTTGCTTCTTTCAGACTTGCAAGAGAGGAGTTTGTGGAGAACACGAATGGGCTGGCTAAAAAAATGTGCTTTTCTTAATACTGAAGTGAAAATTTGGGATTCGGAAAGAAAATAAAGAAGGTGCATTGCATTATTATATTTTGGCGCATTTCATTGAGACTGGTCTGGAGCAAGCGTACGGACTGCTTAACTGCTCCCACAGTTTCTAACTGTGGGAGCAGTTTCTAACTGTGGGACCTCTTTTTGTATATTTTCTACTGCATATATGTACCTACTAATGAAGCAATAAACTTGAACTTGAACTGTTTCTTCATAGAGCTTATTTCGAGTGACGTAAGTTATCAGGCTTTCGCGATTGCATAAATGTAATGATGTTATGTAACTTACCACAGGACAAAAGCGTAACAGAGCAACCTACTAATTCATCGATTTCTACATGTATGCAGACAGCATAATCAGTAAGAGAATCAATAAAAATGATTATGTGCATGTTTACCTGGTTTTGTACGCTACTGACCGACTTCTGTTGAGGTCTTCAACTGTATCCTAATGAAATGAACGCAATAACTGCACATCGCGAGGAATAGATTATGCCGCCAATGTCGCTCTTCCTTTTCGGTCGCAAATTGTAAAGAACAATTTGTTTACTAGTTTGTTTGCTGACCCGAGTGCGAAAGACACTTTTTTTCTTTTTCAACTTCATTTCATACTCGTATATGCTAAGGCAAAACATGCCGAATTCAATGTTCCTCGTGCAACACTGAACCGAACTATACACCGCGCTATGGCGTCAAATTACTAATTAAAGTTAAGTAAGTAAAACAAAATGAACTACGGTGTCGATTGGACAACAGCCGAATAAGCACGTCTCTAAGAGGTTTTCGCATTTTACTTGGCCGCAGAGTTCAATCTTTTATGATTTGTGAAAGACACAATGCTTTAATCCCCGCTAGCCAAGAGACAGGCCGCTACCTTTGGTGTATCTACAATTCGATGCTTTTATGTGTTTATCCAGGGTGCATTCACACACCGAGATTTCTTCAGTTAAAACTAAATATTGTAACGGAGTAGTGAGCCAGTGTGACTATGGACAAATACGATTATTTGGCGTGAAGAGTGTGCAGCTCGTTGGGGCAGCCATCTTGTGTACGCAGTGTTGCTGCAATTTGAATATACCTTGTAAATACACCTACCCTTCACTAATTCTGCCCCGTGGCATTGTGGGGGAGGCGCGGGGCAGCGCCAAGAGAAACGGAGCTCCGCAGTGGTCGTCGCGGCGGTATTAACATCATGACGGAGGAGGTGGGGTCTGCGCCAGTGGCGACAACCCCAACCGTTGTCCGGCCGTATCGCCCAGAAACGTGCTGCGGCACGGATAACGTCGACGTGGAAGATTGGATCGCCATGTATGAGCGTGAGTACCCACAATAGATGAGATCCAACCGTAATGTTTGCCAACCTGGTATTCTACTTGCAAGGCACGGCGAGAGTGTGGTTTGATGATCACGAAGATGAGCTCGCGTGTTGGGAAACGTGTAAACAGAAGCTGAAGGACTTGTTTGGCCGTCCATTCGGGTGGAAGAACGCCGCTAAGAAAGCCTTAGTGACTCGTGCGCAAACGTCCTCGGACTCGTACGTCGCTTACATCCAGGACATGCTTGCTCTGTGCTGTAAGGTTGACAATGACATGTGCGAGTCGGACAAGGTCGGGCATGTTTGGAAGGTTATCGCTGACGATGCTATTAATCTGCTCATGTGAAAGAATTGTGCCACAGTGGGCGATATTGTTACAGAAGGATAAAAGAAGAAGAAGATTGTGAGACGCTGGCTGCTGGGTGTTGTTGCTGGTTAGCCATCTTGACCACAGTAACTCTGTATATATATATATATATATATATATATATATATATATTGTAAATACATTCTGTCTATACTGCCAATATCCCCGTAACATATTGGCGGGAGGTGCTGGGTACCACAGCTGGAAACGGAGCTCCGAAGTGGACGTCGCATCACCATCCCCACCATGACTGACGGTGAGCACGTGGGATCAACGTCGTTGCCGCCTCCAACGTCACCGTCGCCAGCTACATTCGCTGTTCCCATCGGCTGTGGTTGTGCCACCCAAGGATCCCAGAACTTTCTCCAAGACCGATGGCGCCGACGTTGAAGAGTGGTTGGCTATGTACGAACGCGTGAGTGGACTCAACAGATGGGACCCTACGCTTATGCTAGCTAACCTGTTGTTGTACCTAAGAGGCACGGCAAAGGTGTCGTACGAAAACCACGAAGAGGAGGTAACCAGCTGGGACATATGCAAAGAGAAGTTAAAAGAGTTGTTTGGCAAACCAGCCGGCCGCAATGCAGGAACTGGCCTCCCGTGCCTAATCCCCCACGGAATAGGCACGGATTAGTCTCGTACATCCAGGACGTGCTGGCGCTTTGTCGTAAAGCCGATCATGACATGACAGAAGCTGCCACGGAATCGGAGCTGTTCTTGCCCAGCAGCAGAATGGTACCGAGTGCGTGATAGCTTACTCCAGCCGCCTGCTGTCACCTTCTGAGAGAAATAACTCCATCACCGAGCGGGAGTGTTTGGCTTTAGTTTTCGGTTGTCGCCAAGTTCCAGCAATATTTGTACGGCCGCACGTTTTCGGTCGTTATAGACCACCATGCCCTCTGCTGGCTGTCTTCCATCCGGGACCCGACAGGACGGCTTGGTTTCTGGACTTTGCGGCTACCAGGAATTTTCATTTCTTGCCATCTACAAGTCTGGTCGTCTGCACAAGGACGCTGACTACCTTTCTCGTCACCCCGTGAATCCTCCTGATCGTGTGGCGCATGATCCGGAGACCTGCGTGATGGCTTTCACTGACATTAGCGACATGCGCGCTGAACAACAACGCGACGAATCCTTGCAGCCCATCATCGCTGGAGTGCAATCTGGCAGCACCGACTGCACGTGCTGCATCCTCTACCGCCGCAATATCAACCCTGGGGGCCCTGAGTTTCTCCTTGTCCTTCCTCGTCATCTTCGACCCGTTGTTCTCGAACAACTTCGCGATGCACCGACGGGGGGACACCTGGGAGTTTTGCGTGCATACTACGACGTACGACGCAGGTTCTTCTGCCCAAGTCTCTACGCTCTGTGCGTCGTTATGTCTCAACTTGCGAATTGTGTCAGCACCGGAAGAAACCTACCCTGCCACCTGTCGGACGATTCCATCCAATTGAAGTTCCCTCTGAACCTTTATATCGCGTAGGCCTTGACCTGCTTGGCCCTTTTCCGACGACGACTAGAGGGAATAAATGGATCGCTGTCGCTACCGATTACGCGACACGCTACGCGATAACAAAGGCGTTGCCGACTAGTTGCGTAACTGAAGTCGCAGATTTTCTCCTCCTCGACGTCATCCTCCACCACATTGCACCTCGACAGTTACTTACAGACCGCGGCCGATCGTTCTTGTCTCGAGTTGTCGACGACCTCCTCCGCTCTTGTGCCACAGAGCATAAGCTGTCCACCGCCTACCACCCACAAACGAACGGTCTTACGGAACGTCTCAACCGAACACTCACAGAGATGCTGTCGATGTACGTCTCCGACGATCACCGTGACTGGGACGCCACGCTGGCCTACGTGACATTCGCGTATAACTCGTCCCGACAGGCCACCGCAGGATATTCAACCTTTTATCTTTTGTATGGTCGCGACCCGACATTGCCATTTGGCACCATCCTATCTTCTGTGCCACAGTGTTGCAACTGACTACGCTCGTGAAAAGTCATCAATCGCGCTCACATGGCGCGTCAAGTCGCCCAATCTCGTCTATTGGCATCGCAGGATGTACAAAAAGAGTGCTATGATCGGCGCCATCGCCATGTTTAAGTTTGCCCCAGCTGCTTGGGTGCTCCTTTGGTCCCCATGTCGTCGTGTCGGCCTCTCCCAGAAGCTTATCTCTCGCTACGCAAGGCCTAATGAAGTCCTACGTCAAGTTAACGAAGCCAATTACGAGATATCGCCGTTACAGTTTGATCCGTCCGCAAGTCCAACGCCTGTTGATATCGTGCACGTTTGGCGACTGAAGCCATACTTTGCTCGCAGTTCTTCGCCTGACATCTACTGCGTGTTGTTGCTGGTCAGCCATCTTGACCATATAAACTCTGCTTCTATATATATTGTAAATACATTCTGTCTATAATTCCAACATCCCAGTAACAATATTATCAAAGAATGCCAACGCTTTGAGCAGAAAGGAGCCCCCGCATTGCAACGTCTTTCGTCGGTTTCGCTGAACACAGCTGCGACTTCCTCATGCGAGGATAGCAGAATGGAGCTTTCCTCTCCTCACTTTGCTGTCCAGATAAAACTTGACTCACGTTATTTTCGACGGCGTAAACATTCCGGCGTTGATAACCAGTGGTGCGCAACTTTCTGCCATGAGTGCCCAATTGCACCGCCGCCTTAACGAAGTCCTCACAGCTGCCGCATCTCGAACCCTCCGTGTCGCCGATGGAGGAACGCCTACCGTGCTCGGAATGTGCACTGCTCGCGTCATCATCGAAGGGCACTTTAACACTGTTTTGTTCGCAGTTTTGGAACAGTGCCCTGACGACATTATCCTAGAACTAGACTTATCATCTCATTCCGCCCTCTGTGACTGCGCGTCCGGTGTGACTAAATTGCAACTTCCCCAGAACTGCGACATTCCACAAGAGACACAACCGCGCTTATGATCCCTCGATCACATCCGCCTGCCACCACAAGCCAGCAAGTACACTACTGTGGCCTCATTTCCTCCTGTTGCTGAAGGCGTCTATGTGGTGTGTCCCCAGTGTTCACGTAATGCTTGAAAGGAATGTCGCCCTTCAGTACACCCTACTCACTGTTGCAGACAACCGAACCACATTCCCTCTCCTCAACTTTAACAAATTCGCGCAAATTATCCCGAAAGTCATGTCGCTGGCCGATATCTCGCCTATCGATGACTGTGAGTATATCCGTATTAGACGCGGAAGTTCCACCATCATCCGCAGGCAAGTTCGATCAGTCCAGTCCTGCACCAGACGGCCTAAGCAAGATGATAGCACCTGACCTTCTTCCTAGGCAGGCTGCTGACATACGTCGCTTCTTGGACGCTTATCGCGACATTTTAGAGCGATAGCGCTACTACTCAGCATAGCGATACACTTCTAGTAAAGAATGCATTGCTACATGGCAGATGCTGCTTTGTTCCGTGTAAAACCAAATTGTTCACTATGCAAAAAACATAAACTCTGTAAGATGCATTCATCGACCGGTAGGATGCCGTTCTCCCCTGTGGTTTATTGCATAGGACTCTTAAAAAGGAACTGCTTAGTTAATCCTCGTTGTATTCGGTACCTTCGGGTAGAATATGTCGACGGCGTCCTCCAAGATTTCTCCATGCTTTTAAGTCTCCACAGTGTCTCGAAGACTAGGATTACTGTACGAACGTGCAGATATTATTGTATAATCAACAAGAACTATCTTGATTGAGCCTGTAGCATATTGTCACGGGGTAGTGACGGTCAATAACACAGTAGGAAAACTGTGAATGTCGAAACTAATTCTTTATTGGGCGAACCTGGGACGCTATAACTTAAAATGATTCCAAACTGTTCTGATTCCAAACTCCTGACGTCAAATTTACGTAACCACCAACGCAAGCATCGGGTGGTGACCCAGCAGCGTTGTCTGAACAACCCAATCATACACTCTCCTCGTTTATAGGAGGTCAATTTTGTTCGCTTTCAAAACCAATAACATTGTCTACACTCAGTGATTTTTCTTATCTAATTGGCTGAGAAGAGGCGAGGAGCACGCTCTAGTGGAGAGGGTTTCAATGGGCCTGAGCCAGCACAGTGAAATAGATAACCGCATGAGGAGGCCTGGTGCCGGCTTCTCCGATTGGTCCGCTTCACCTTACGCTTGCGGTGGCTGGTCCAAAATTGCGGCGGCGTGCAACGGAAGGATATGAATGCCACTAAAACGGATCCTCAGCAAGTAAGAGTTGGCAGATCGATGTCGTACGCATGCCTAAAGGGTTCGATAACGTTTTACTACCACGCAAAAAAAGGCTTATCATGGGCAAATAAATACATGCTCACCGGCAGGTGTGAGTAGCGAGGGCCTGAGCGATCGGCGGGCAGCCATCTTCTATTCCTTTCGGAACGGGGCAGTCTGCGGCTATTCAGAAAAAATTTTCAGTTTTGTTCGGCATATTAATGCGTTTTTTTTTTCGCGTACACTTACTTCACTTTGACGTGGTGAGTTTTCGCGGTTTTGTGAGGTCGCGTGACAGACAGGCGAAGTGAGCGTAGCCAGAAAACATTGGACCAACAGCAGAGGGCGAATGGTGAAAAGGCGTCAAATCAGGAATGATTATTTTTCTTTTGTTCAGCTTAATCATGCATAATCAGTGTGTACACGCGTTATCAGATGGGGAGCTATCGCGGTTTTCGTGACGTCGCGTGACAGATCGGCAAAGTTGGGAGCGGCCCGAAAATGTTTTGACCAATCATGGAGGCTGATTGCAGAAATTGGAATCAAAACTGCTTGGAATCATTTTACGTTATAGCGCCCCTGTGCCCACAGAAGCAGGCTACACTCAAATCGCAAAGATAGCGGCGAACACAGTCGGCGATCGTCGAAAATTTCATCTGCCGGTCAAGCGTGTCGGCTTTTATACCCGAGTCATCCAGAGTAATCGCTCATGCCCGCGTGTCTTCCAGAAAGTACTACGCAATTCGCGTCGCACGTACCATCAGATTACACAAGCTTCGGTGACAACAGACAACGGATAGAACCATCGATAACATTCGAGTAAGTTACAATCATGCAGGCGCGTCTAGCGCTGAGCGATAACATTACGTTGTTAGTGGGTGAAATGCAGTCCCCGAGAATAGGCTAAATAAGCACACGTTCCAATATACAAATGAGGTGTTTAAGGCACAAGAACCACCCGATTGGATGCCTCTCTTGGATGGCCTTGTCAATTTGAAACACATGTAATACGTGATTCATTATGATTTTGTTGTCGGTGATGTTGCTGAATAGTGAATAAAGAAAAAGAATGAGCGTGCCCTAATGGTCTTTTTTTTTAATTATCGGGTTTTACGTGCCAAAACCACAATCTGATTATGAGGCACGCCGTAGTGGGAGACTTCAGAAATTTGGACCACCTGGGGTTCTGTAACGTGCACCTAAAACACACGGGTGTTTTCGCATTTCGCTCCCATCGAAATGCGACCGCCGTGGTCGGGATTCGATACCGCGACCTCGTGCTCAGCAGCCCAACACCATGGCCACTGAGCAACCACGGCGGGTCCCTAATGGTCAGAGAGCCAGCGCCCCCACTCACAGTGAGCCACCACTCACTCTGATTGGGGGCGCTGGCTAACACTTCCAGGGTTATTTCTAGTTGTAAAACATAAATACCCCAGAAAGTGGATAGGAAAAAGGGCGCCGCGGTAGCTCAATGATAAGAGCATCGCACGCGTAATGCGAAGACGTGGGATCGTTACCCACCTGCGGCCAGTTGTTTTTTCATCCATTTTCTTTTTTCCAATAAATTATCATATCTTTAATTCAATTGGTAAGTAAAGTAATTCCCCCTATGTTGTCCTTGGTGTCGTTTGTTTGTTGGCTTCTCTTGATATATATATATATTGTAACGAAATGAGAGACACAGAGACAGCACCCGTTCCTGGGCCAGCTGTTGTATTATCTGCCCACCTCTTCTTCCTTTACCTCGCTCTTCAGCCAAGCAGCCAAGACACGGTGCCGTACTTCCACATCACAATATATATATATATATATATATATATATATATATATATATATATATATATATATATATATATATATATATATACGTAGTGACGTCACCGCGCTTTCATATACAAAAGGGAGCTCCATCTAACAACTCATTCAGTTCATTCTAAGACTGCCATGGGTAGACAACGGAATTTAAAGACACCAGAAGAACAGCGTGAATAACAATGCTCGACCATGTGTGGTGTTGGATATAGCTTCGCTGGACATTCACGTTCGCAGGGCGGGATGGCGGCATATTTTTTTTCATGAGGAATGGTTACGCAAAATTTGTATAAGTTATACTAATCCGAATCCAAACTAACAGCTGGGCTTGTCTTTGTGGATCCATTTTTGAGAAATAATAATCAAACAGTGGAAGAAACAAGGACGGACGCTTGTATGGCTCGTCGTTTTCTAGGTCCTGCTCTGTGTGTTTTGCGGTCTTTTTTTTTTCTCAATGGATGTATATGAATACTTCGATTACTTATGGCAACAAGCTTTTGAGTTATCTCATGTCAAGGCTTGTCTCAGCATCACGTTTTGCCTGATGTCTCCAGTTGATGAAGCATAAATTATGTGTCATATAATTACGCTTCAATTTTCCTGCCCATTTTTTATTCGCCGTAAGACGTGCTGTGATTTTTACATTCTGGGCAAAGTAAAAATTGCAGCAGCTTGACCGCAATTCAATAACAGAGCCCTGTGCCTGTAAAATCAGGTGGCGGGGCGCTACGCCGCAGGAAAGGGTTATGTACACTCCCACTACTCTTGCGCTTTCGTTCTGCACTTCATTTTCTCAGCAGTTCGAGTGAAACACCAAAATGGGAAAGGAGGAAGGGCCGCGAGAACTTCTATCGCCATTTTATAGCGATGCCTTCCGCTCGTTTCTTTGTCACTCTATCAGCTACCGTTCACAGCCGGCTTATCACCCTGATAACGCGTATGTGCCTCGTTCTGACCATATACGAAGCGCGAACTGCTAAAAAAATAACAGCATATTGAAAAAGCTCGCCATTGGCTAGCGAATGTCACGTGGCCTTATACTGGTGGGAAGATAAGCATTGTAGGGAGTGGGGGGGCGCTGCAAGCAGTCGTACGGGTCGGATGCCCGTGCATATCGCTCCCGAGATATTCTTGTTTCTTGCCTGGAATGTTTAGGGGTACGCCCCCGAAAATAGAAGCGACACCACTATCGTGCTCTTCGACGCTCCTAAGCACCAAGCCGGCACGAAAAATCGCACTGACAGCCCGGATACACCCGCTGCTGATACCAGCATGGCAGACGAGTCATCTGGAGAGATTCCGGCGATACCGGTGTCCAACCCCTACTGCGTCCTCCGCTCTGAAAAGATGGCCGGGAAGAACTCTTTCGAGGTAGGACCGAATACCTTTAATTCAGCTAAAGTAGCTAATAGACCCAAGGTGTAAGATTAGGCACTGGGTGGACAGCTAGACTAGTTTGTTTTCGCAATTAGCGTGGCCGTGTTTCTGATGACCAACAGAAAATCGGATACCTTTTGCATATGTCTCTATCTTTGGAACCTACTGATAATGTAAAATGACAGAATTACGAGCAGAAATAAGATGCGTTCACACTTGTTTTTTCTTTGTAGAGGCACGTTTTCTGTATTTTGGTCGCTTCATTCGTTGCGCAACGGCCGGCGCTTTCGCTGTTATCGCTTCGGCTGCCATTCTGTTCGTCTGCTCTTGGCGCTCTCGGCACACGTGCACGCCTTCGTCGTATGCTCTGGGCTGCAAGGTTTTGTTCCTGCGTCGACCAGTGTTTCAGCCATGAAAGAAAAAAAAAACACTGTCAGCCCTTCCAGTAGGGTGGAGATGGAAGATCAGCGAAGCTGTACTATGGTGGGAATTATGTATTTCCAGTTATGACTATTAAGATCTGATGGTGTAATTGGTTATTTCAACTATTAAAGAATAAGAAATATGTCCAACGCCATGGCAATGAAAACATATGGGCTTATCGTCCTGCGTTCTCCACTGGGCCGGATCATGATAGCGGCGCAACATTGCTGTATTTCTGTAGGGCGGAAGAACAGAACTGACCCGAGGGTGAGGCAGGGATGCAACAGGCTGGAGTCCTGCGTTAGCCAGCTCTTCCCTCACGACGGCTTGTATTAAAGAGACTGTCAGTCGGGGATCGTCGGAAGGGCGTGCGAAATAGGAAGGTGGCGACGCCGCCTCAATTTCACGACGCACGATGCGGACAATGCTATCGGTGGTCGGTTGCTGATTGGTCGGCTAAACGTCCGCGCAGGACGATGTACCGGCCGTGTTTGGAAGCCGCATGAATTGTTGGGAGATACGCCGACTCTTCAGTGCTTCAAAACGCCGGCATTCCTTGATAATGTCTTCAACGGTCGAGTAGTCATTAAAGACCAACAAGTTGAAAGCATCATCAGCAATGCCTTTCAGGACGTGACTTACTTTGTCCGCCTCGGTCATGGTGAAATCAACTTGGTGGCAAAGGGCGATAACGTCAAGGATGTACGACACGTACGACTCGGTAGGAGATTGGGCGCGACAGGACAGATCTTTCGAAGCGGCGCTCTGGCGGCAAATTGGTTTGACAAATAGGTCACGAAGCTTCTGCTTACATAGATCCCAGCTGGTCAGCTCCGTTTCGTGAGTGTCAAACCAGACGCGCGCTGTCCCACTGAGGTAGAAACCGACATTAGCAAGTGTCACTGTCGGGTCCCACCGATTGTTGGTTGCGACGTGCTGGTAATTCCTAATCCAGTCATCAACGTCGACGTTGTCGGTGCCGCAAAAGGATCCTGGGTCGCGGGGTTGGATCAAGATCACTGGCTGGGGTGCCGGTGTTGCGGTTGACGCAATATCCCCGCCTGTTGACATTGTGGAACTTGCCAGGACACGTCCTCTGTGGAGTTCCGTCTTGAGTAGTACCCCAGCACTTCCACCAAAATGTCAAGGGAAACGGTATAACTGAAAATATATTTACAAAATATATACAGCGAGCTGTAGCACTGCCAAGATGGCGGAAAGACAATCTCTTCAATCGTCGTCTTCTTCACCCAAATGATCAACGTCATCGTTGTCCCATTGCGCGCAGTCTCGTAACAATATGATCCGGTGGTTTTAATTTATGTAGAGACCACAGGGACCATGGCCTTTTTGTCGCTACGGTACACCGCCATAGGGTGTACGGCAAAGGTTGGCACGTTCTTCATAAACACGTCACCAACGCCGCGCGCGTTCGGTGCGAACGCGGGCAAAACGCCGCTGCTGTCGATAACAGTTCTGCGCATTGTTTGTGTGACCCCACACAACCGCTGTCAAAACGCTGGCGTGAGCAAGCGCGCCAGCAGCAGCGGGCGAAGGTTTATGCGGTCTATCGCTTCAACGTAAACTGAGCGGCGAAAGCACAGCGCATACAAAGGTAGGAGCCGCGTTGCAGATCGCTTTCGAGATACGGTGCGCGCGACCGCCTGGCGCCGCGCTAAGTACAAGCTCGCAGAGCAGAAGCCGCAACCCCTGCCTCCCGGCGCTGCCATCCCGCTGTGCTCCTTTCGCGTGGGAGATTGAGTCGCCAGTTCCCCGTCGCTCGTTGCGTTGTTCCTCCTAACGAACGGCACGCGGCTGGGCCATGGCAAGTCGTAAGGGCAACTGATTAGAGCGCTAGCGCGATGTGTACGTGACGGAATGGCTAAATGCCGTTGTCGATACTGTTAGGGGAGAGGCGGGCGAGAGCCCAGAGAGAGTCTGCGGCACAGGCGGCAGAGGCCAGCAGGGCAGCGCGCATGCGCCGCAGTGGGAGAGCGGGCACGCACACGCACAGTCTAGGGTGCCTCGATGCCCTCCTCGCCCACTGCTCCCCTTCCACTGGGAAGTCGCGTTTGCTCTCCGCCGTGCGTTCGCTCCCCGTAAAAGCGCACGTCCCTCGCCCTCGCGTGCTTTCACCCGCACATACAGCATACAGCCAATGAGAGTTTCTACACCCGGACGTGACCATCGAAGAGTGAGCCCTTAACAGCTTCGCTGTAAAAATCAGCCATTCCACTCTGTGAAGGTGGATGACCAGCGGAGCTCTATGTGAGGTATATGCACGACCGATGACGCGTCCTGGGAACACTGATATTTGTGTAATACTGAATGCGGAACCTTTCCAAGAGAAAAACCACGAACCACTTTCAGTCTGGCCCCGACACGTCTATGTTGAAATCGCCCACAATTACGATGGGAGTGGAGTCGGTAGGGGTAATTCAGCCAAAGGTGCATACGCTTGGCGTTTTCGGCACGGTCTTCGTCGATATTACGTGCCGCCCGCCGTCGCCGCGCACATAGGCGCGCTGTTCTTCCATTGCACGGGTGGAAAGGAACTGAGATAAGGTTGCGTGGTTTGCCTATAGAACCTGTGACGTCAAACCGCAATGCATACTTAACAGTGTCTATTCAGGCTGAACTTTTGTATTACGATATTTTTTATCACAATACGTTTTGACACTTCTCGCGAATAAATGAGCAGGGGCAGACCCGGCCATACGCTTTTATCACCGTTTTTATCACCGTGACCGGCCGGTCGTGAACTCTGGGGTGACCGCCATATTTTTTGCCTACGCACACAAACCGCCAGAACCTGGCGTACAACGGGTGCGCTGTAAAACAGGAAAGGCCACAAGGAGTTCTGCGCGGCTCTTTGATGGGCCACCACGGAGAGGGACAGCATGGCCATTTTTTCCGCTTCCAAGTGAATGAAAGGTAAGCACGCTTATGTTGTCAATATGTATACTGGGTGATCGAAATTAAGTTTTATGGCTTTCTTAAAATTAGCCGCCGGGATCTACGTGAAGTTCACATATGCAAATAAGTTATGGGGCCAGGGGGACACAAAGTGAGCTGATCATTTTTTTTACCACCCCTGCCATCTGCTTTTTGGCAGCCAAGGCAGGGGTGGTACATACAAAAGAAAACGGGACACTTTAAAAGCAAAGATAATGTCGAAATAAAATTCGAACGAGCAAGATCATCCACAGTGGAACACAAAATATACGTATACGCTAGTGCGCAGAACAATATCTCCCAATACTAAGTATGCAAGTTCAGTAAAAATATCGGCACGATTTTTTTATTTCGGTACAAACAGTTACCTTCGCCTATGCCTCTGCTCCGTTTTTAGACTAAACGGCGCCCGTAATAGCCGCGTCACATCAGGGATGAGCTTTGCGCTGATCCTGTCTTGCATGCGTAATCATGCTAACAGCAATTAAAGTTTGCAGCTGGATATCCCTGAACACGGGCATGCTAGAATTCTGCCAAGTGGAACTGTGTGGAATCACGACTGCCTCTAACTTTTCAATACAAACATGCCCGCTTACTGCAGTTGTTAAAAAGTTGATTTTTCAATTTTAGTTAATTATCCGGTAGGCAGCGGTAATTATCATCTCACTTTGTGTCCCCCTGGCCATATAACTTATTCGCATAGGTGAACTTCACGTACCTACCAGCGCCTAATTTTAAGAAAACCGTAAACTTAATTTTGATCACCCTGTATATAGAAACGCCGCTAACGTTATTGAAATGACATTAAGACGAACGGAAGGGTCTTCCGTACGCGCTACATTTGTCTGTGGTGTCAAGATATTGTCACGTAGTAGCGGCGAACACAGTCGGCGATCGTCGAAAATCTGATCTGCAGTGAAACGCGCCGGCTTTTATACATGAGTCATCGAATGTTCCAGATTAATCCCTGGTACCCGCAGTGTCTTCCAGAAAGTTCTAGAAAATTCGCGTCGGTCATACAATCAAATAACATAAGCGTCGGTGAAAACCGGCAACGGAAAGAAGCATCGATAACGTTCTAGAAACTTCCGATACAGGCGCGTCCTGCGCCGAGCGATAACGTTTAACATTTGTTAGCCGGTGGAAAGCGGCCACCGGCGAAAGATAAACATGTATACGTGTCAGTATTGAAGCTGTCTGTCGGCGAGTCGAGTGAGTGCTCGCTAACCCACTAACGGCAATTGCGAGTCGTTATATCTCGGCGTCTGCTGTTCATTCGCGTGATGAATAAAAAAAGATAATCATCGTTGCTGAAAACGTTTGAATGCGTGCGGCGCAAATGGAGTCGTCAAGTTAGAAAGCAGTGTGCTTGCCTATTGTTCTTGGTTAGACATTGAAAGCCGCGTGGCGCTTCGTGAGTTGCGTAAATCATTTGAAGGGGCACGGCGCAGGCGCAAAAAGAACTGCGAACGCTGTTCCCTTCGCGTTGTCTATTACGGTGCCGGGCGCTTTTTAGATTATAAAACGAATATTTCTGCGTCGACAAAAACAAACTTTTTGCCTGTTCCTCTTGATGAGATATCTGCGATGTGCGGCGTTCGTGGTTGTTTACTGAAAAGTGAGCAGCCAAACATAGTTTGCTGAGAAAGAGTGAATCTAACTTTGCTGCAAGTCGCGCTTCCACACCCTGTGTACAAATGTCTATACGCCGGCGCTTTACGCAACACGCGATCCGCTGTTCCCGCAATGTTTGGGTACACTGTGCAGCGCAAGTTCTTCTAGAGTAGGAAATTCTCGTGGAGAGTGACCAGGCGGCTTCGAATTTTTGGAAGCTAGTCGTCTTGTAATGGGCATTCTGCAAAACAGGAAGACAGGAAGCAAATATAAGGTTCAACAAACTAATCTGTCAGTGCCTGATTACAAGTGAATGACAAATTCATGGACTGAGATAATTAAGCTGTAAAAAACTGATAGCAAGTATTTTCAGACAGCTGTTGAGATGGCAACATTACCAAACCTGTTACTTCAGTATTGTAATGGTTAAAATTATAACTTGGCTTTTACAAAATTTTGTGGCATACCTTCAGCGTAACTCCCACTAGAAATTAAGAGAGTTAACCCACATGAATTGAAAGCACTGTATTGTGGTAACGATGCTGAAATTTGTTCCAGCAATTGTGTTCTGTGTAAGCACAATGCTTACCGTCTTTTTTTCTCAGACTGCAGCCCGAGCCCAGACAACTCCACCTCACCTGAATCTCTGACTCCTCTGGCGTGCCGTCTCTCGTCTGCATGTGTCCGGATATGATAAATATGCTCATTTCTTCCTTTCAACCGGCCTTGCTTACTGGTAATTTTTTGCATAAGTCATCACAAATAACTGCTGCGACAAACGTTTGGCTTCGTAGGACTGTCACATGCAGAGCAAGAGAACATGACTATTACTATTCACAAATTGTAAGAAGCTTTGATATAGCTACTTATGCACCTATAGAATGAGTAGTTTGTAGGGTAGATACGAGATACCCAGTGCCGAAATATTGTTTTCCTCTTTTGTATTACATATCTTGCAGTGGAAAAGTTGCTAATAAACATATGTAATCAACCATATAACTCTGCCTATCAATGCCCTGCTGGAACACAATAGCACGCTATGGCGTGCTGACTCAAGTATGTTGAACGTAACGGGGTAAAGATTTAAGATGCGCTGCTGGTGCTTACTTAATATGTAGGCAACCACATACACAAGAAAAATTATCAGAAGAAAAATAAGAGGCTGAAAATGACAGCAGTTACAACAAAACTGACTCGAACAGAACACACAACTCGCGCTTGTTTCCTCTTGCATCTTTCGAGAAAAATCGCGCACTCGTCCAGCGCCTAGTAGATGGCAAGTGGGATGGCGTCTCCCCCTCGAGCATAAACAAAAACGTTGCCATGACAGCTTGATTATTATTTTACAGCGCTGTCTACGGCTAGAGTTCGGTGGATTTTTCGTGTCCATCAACAAGTTTGCCTGTGCAAGAACTCTGCTCCCGAAGAACTATTTATTTATTTATTTATTTATTTATTTATTTATTTATTTATTTATTTATTTATTTATTTATTTATTTATTTATTTATTTATTTATTTATTTTACAATACTGCAGGCCTGATAGGCCAAAGCAGGGGTGGAATGTCAGAACAGATTAGTGCAAATGCGGGTTCGCAAAATGTTCACAAATAGTTCACACGTGGAAGCCCAGCGAAGCTGTACTTGTTCATAACGATAGTGAGTTATATATGGTTTTTTGCTCTATTGATTGAATAAATACACGTAGACATAACTTTGTTTTGTCGTCTTTCCTTCTTTTTACTTTATCGCCTTAGTAACCATTGCTTTGTAGTCACTGATATACCGCAATTGGTAGCCGATGCTTTCACACTCACTCCCGCTTCTGTTAGCGAAGGCGATCCTCACGAGCACGCTGTTCTTCATCGGTCACAGAGCGGCTATCTGACGTTACGGATCCTCTGGACGACACGCGTTTGGCTATAGCGGCTTCCCGTCCGTCACATTCGCGCCCATTCACGCTGTTGCTCACGCTGGCGCTCTTTCCATGCACGTTCATCTTCAGTACGGACTACGCGCGACCTGGCCATAGCAAGACCAAAGTACAACACCTGATAACGTCACTAGAAGGATGTTGACGTCACACGAAAACGAGGGACAGACATTGGTGGGTACAAAATGACGTCTTATTACTCCGCCATCCACTACGGAGCCGCGGAGCACCGCCGGCGCGCAGCCCGCTGCTGTGGATTCAATTTTGCCGCGGCGACGTTTTTCTACACACCCTTTCGACTCAAGCCCTTTTGATCAGAACCTAGCCATATACAGCTTCGCTGTAAAAAAAATTCTACAAGCAAAGACTAAAGCAACATCTGTTCCAGTGTTTCAGGGGCGAAGCTCCTTAGGGTGTGGGTCTGTCCCTCCTCTGTAGTATGTAGTAGTAGTAGTCGTCGTCGTAGTAGGTAGCCACGTCTACTTTTATGAAAAAAAAAAATTCCGAAAGTTGTGTCCGTAGCGCGGAATCGAACCAGGGACCCCTCGCTTCCGAACGCGCGGCGCTAACCACTACGCCACGAAGCGCACATGGACACACGCACCACGATGACAATAAATACCCAACATTAACGAAAGACTGCGCGTTCCTAACGCGTTTGTGCTAGCGCGTTACGGCCGTGTAAGAAGCTGGTGTAAGACGCTGCGGCCTCTCCGCCTTACCCCCGTATTCTAAACGCTCATCGAATTGACTTGCCACCGCCTTGGGCAGCGCGTTCGAAACGCGTTGAAGGTGGTGGCAAGTCAAGCTCAAGTCGAGGAGCGTTTATGAATACGGGGGTTATACTCTCTCAGCAGTCATGTGATGGCGTCGGCAAACGCGGTGCACGTTCCGGCATGTGTAAACGGCTGCGTAAGACGCTGTGGCCTCTCCCCTTACTAGAGAGTACTGCACGTTTCTAACGCGTTTGTGCTAGCGTCCCCTTAAGCGGGAGATGGTGCAATTATAATGAAGGGCGCTGTTATAAAATAGGAATGAGGTCACATGGCGCGTGTCATTGGTGGAAGTCAATCGTTCGATTTAGTGCGGCGAGACTGGGCGAATTACACGGAAGATTCACGGTTTACCGATGATTCCCTCCGGAGCTTCGCCCACTCATCATCATTCACCCCGTGGATATGCGGTGTTTTTTTTTTCGTTATCAGTCGCTGATCATTTCGATCTCATTACTTGGATATGCACAGTACTCTCAAGTAAATAAGGATTTCTCGTAGATTTGCCGCGGTGCGACCCGCGTTGACCATTTGTACGCTCACACCGCCCTCTTTGTCGTCGTTCCAAGTGCTTACGTGCCTAGTTTCCTTCCACTCTGCCGGCGTGGCGGTCCCGTCGCGCGCGTCTACTTTCCGCCGGTTGGCGGTCCCGTCGCGCGCGTCTACTTTCCGCCGGTTGGCGGTCCCGTCGCGCGCGTCTACTTTCCGCCGGTTGGCGGTCCCGTCGCGCGCGTCTACTTTCCGCCGGTTGGCGGTCCCGTCGCGCGCGTCTACTTTCCGCCGGTTGGCGGTCCCGTCGCGCGCGTCTACTTTCCGCCGGTTGGCGGTCCCGTCGCGCGCGTCTACTTTCCGCCGGTTGGCGGTCCCGTCGCGCGCGTCTACTTTCCGCCGGTTGGCGGTCCCGTCGCGCGCGTCTACTTTCCGCCGGTTGGCGGTCCCGTCGCGCGCGTCTACTTTCCGCCGGTTGGCGGTCCCGTCGCGCGCGTCTACTTTCCGCCGGTTGGCGGTCCCGTCGCGCGCGTCTACTTTCCGCCGGTTGGCGGTCCCGTCGCGCGCGTCTACTTTCCGCCGGTTGGCGGTCCCGTCGCGCGCGTCTACTTTCCGCCGGTTGGCGGTCCCGTCGCGCGCGTCTACTTTCCGCCGGTTGGCGGTCCCGTCGCGCGCGTCTACTTTCCGCCGGTTGGCGGTCCCGTCGCGCGCGTCTACTTTCCGCCGGTTGGCGGTCCCGTCGCGCGCGTCTACTTTCCGCCGGTTGGCGGTCCCGTCGCGCGCGTCTACTTTCCGCCGGTTGGCGGTCCCGTCGCGCGCGTCTACTTTCCGCCGGTTGGCGGTCCCGTCGCGCGCGTCTACTTTCCGCCGGTTGGCGGTCCCGTCGCGCGCGTCTACTTTCCGCCGGTTGGCGGTCCCGTCGCGCGCGTCTACTTTCCTTCCGCTCCCCCAGGTGGCGGTTGCCTTCCACGCGAATGTATGCCGCCGATCAAGACCACCGATCGAAATAAAAGTGTCTTTTTTCGGGATGACCGCTGTAACCGCTGAAGAGAAACAAAAATTGCTCATACCGTTGATCAAAATTCTGTTTGACATCTATGTCGTGTGCTAAACTGCTTCGCTGGTAATCCGCCTTCACGGCAGTGGAGTGGCGCGTGATTTTTCTCACGAGCATAGCCTACCGGGTGTGAGGGGAGAAAGTGGCGTTCGTGGCGCAATTCCCGTTTACTTGGGCGGTATACTGGCCAGCTGACATAGCCGTGGGTTAAGTACTTCCCGCGCAGTTCAGACTCACGTTCGGCTAGCAAGCATGCGCACCGAACAACATTACCACGACCAGACAGCCTATGCAGATCGTTACAGAAATGACAGTACTTGTCGCGGCACACTCCCCTCCCACGAACATGGGCGGCAAATTGTTCGCCGGAAGAACAGTAATCGTGTATAAGTTTCCCTAAAGCAAACTGTGATAAGTTGGCGCTCCCCTGACGACCAAGCACAATACCCATGCCTCTAGCACGCGGCAATAGGCAGAGAACTCGGCAAAATTTGTTTTGATACTTTTCATACTCAATGGGAGGTATGGCCGCTGGAACGCAGCGATCAGCTTGCTGTCGACATTTCACATCCACAGCGTGAGACACCATTTGGTTGCGATGCGAACTCTTTACGCCTGCAGTAACGAAATACCAATTCAAGTTACGAGACTGTTCATCCTGGTAACATCCATGGCGAGATCTATAGCGCCAGTGGATTGACCATTGAAGCATGTCAACTAACAATTTGTGAATAAAAAAAAGGCATGGCTAACCTAGCATGCTACTCGTGCAAGATACAGCTCGGCTCATGGGTAACAAACGCGCAGGTCTTACACTATTTCAAGGCCCCATACTGACACGCAAAACCCTTCATGGCGTGTTCTCACCAGGGGTTTGTTATGAAAGTCTACAATCTGAACTGTGCCATAAAATTGGACATATGAAAGAATCGTGCCCAGCTGCTGATCAGCGTCGGTGTGACGGCTTCGGTCATCTCGCGCAAGGCGAATTAGATAACTGCTAGAAAAGGCGCATCTGCTTTGCTGCAACGTGGCGGCAAGCATTTAGCGACAAATCGAAAGTGTCCCTTGCTGCGGAAGGCTATCAAGCACATCAGCAGTGCCACACTGGCCACACGTTGACGGATTCTTGCCTAGCGGCAACAAGACCGTGAAGAACGAGGCGAACTACGACGAGGCACTTAGACTGCAGCGCAAGCCACACGCGAAAAGGCGGCAGGAACACATCAGTCGCCTTGGGCTCCTAGAGCTCCTAGAGCTCCCACTGTCAACGAATTTCCTTCGCTAGTGCCGTAAACACAGTCTCGGGGACAGGGGGTTGCAACTAAGATCAGTCCCCCCGACGGACGTACTACAATACATGAAGCACCGGGCGGCTTGGTGGTCCCTACGTGGGACTAGCCACGTGACATGGGGTCTCCCCTGCGTCTTCTCTGGAGCTAAATGAAGTTATTTCACTAACTCACTCACTCACTCACCGGGAGGCAATGGTGACAGCAGCACCTCTAATGCGCTAACAGAAGCATGTCAACTAACTTTGGACTTTTGGGCCTCCTTCTGTATAATACACTATGAAACATGTAATACAAATATGAAATAAACAACTTGATTGATTGATATAACCATACCATCAACGCGGCCTAAGAAAACACATGTACACCGAATATGTCCTCTTAAGACTTCACTAGATACCAATATGCGAGCTTATGTTTTTTCGGTCTATGCGAGAACGGTCAGAGACTCAGCACTACCGAAGATCCAGTGGACATGTCGTGGGTTGAAAACTTGACAAGGCTCTACCCTTGAAACCATGTAATTGTAGGTGGTGATATTAACGCCAGCATACGCGTTGAGGGTATGACTCAACAGACGCACATGCTCAACACTTATGGCAACCGATAACAGCTAGACCCTATATTTCCCATGAATTAACCTTACCGACTGGCTTTGGACAACAGAGTCCAACAGGACACTTCCCCAGACTTGACTCTTTTGATTCATCTCAATAAAGTAACCCGGACGCATGCCGCGTAGCTGATGGGTAATGACCATTATTCATTACTGTTGTCTTGGGCCACTCAAGGGCGTAGCCCATTGCAACAACAAGGCCGCTATTGAAAAGGGGAGCTTGCACCGCAAGACGCTTAGTGAGTACGACACTCCCGAAGAATTGAATGACCTGGTCAGACAAATCCAAGAAGCCAAGCAGAATGCCACAACTAATCTTTGTCAAGTTTGATGTTCTCAAGGCGGACTTTCACTTACTGACGCTGTGGAATTGCAGGCTTCGTGCCCTTAAGGGTTATCGCCACTCCGGTCGGTACGTCGTAAGCGCGTTCTCACTCACATATCCAAACATGTGGAGCAGCCCTTCTTGCTGTCCGTGACTGGCAACTCCTCTGTCAGTCATTCAATGACACACTTCATATCTGTAAGGCGTGGTATATCTTGAGGACCATGCTGAGGCGCAAACGACCAAGTCCGCCAACGCTAAATATGGAACTCAAGTTGAACGTTGCAACCGAAGAGTTGGCAATACAAGCGGGAGAGATATTTTTACCCCAGCCTGCACAAGCATCTACACTACCCGCAGACACACCACTCGATGTTTGCGAGCACGATGTTCCTTTCACTAAACACAAGCTAGAGGCACTATTGGATGGCTCTAACCACAACAGCACTCTCGGCCCGGATAGAGTACGCTACTTCGAGCTGTGCAGTCTTCCCCAGTTACATAAAATTACGCTTTTGGCAGAGATTAACAAGTATTGTGCAAAGGCCCATCTATCTGCTTCGTCATGTTGTACCGAAGCCAGGCAAATCCATTCCGACGCTAAATGATGTAAGGCCGATATCTCGAACGTCGAACATCTGCAACATGATGAAGCAAATGGCCCTGCGAAGACTGGAATGGTAGTTACAAAAGCATAACGTCCTCTCTTACACTCAAGTAGGATTCCGTCGAGGCTCTGCGCGCAGGATATCCTTGTAAGAATACATGCCTATGTTCTCGCAGAGCCCAGCGGGCCTAGCTTCGAGTTATAGTTAGAGTAGACGTCCGAAAGCTTTTTTTTTTAGTCTATTCCGCATGCCAGTATACTTGAACGACTTTTCTGTGTCGCTATAAATGGCAACTCCAAAGGTTTGTTAAAGCATTTCCTGCAGAACGTAATTTCTCACTTTTGGTTGGGGACACCTTTGGACACCGGCAATGTAAGGTGACGGGCGTTCTTCAAGGCGTCATTTCACCGGCCCTATCCAATGTTGCTATTACAAGTTTCCCGGTGCTACTGTAGTCAATACCACGGCTGAAACATGCTATATGTGCGGATTATAACACGCTCTGGACCTATTCTGGGTCATCTGGGAAGCAAGAGAGTGCGCTGCAGACAGGCCTTGGTGCAATCCATAGGTTACATCCGCGCATGTGGTATGAAATTTCTTCAGAAAAACGTCGCAGTCATTAACGGTCTGAAACAAATGGTCGATTTGCACCGCAAGCCTATCACTTTTCTTTGGGTGGTTCGGTGATTTCCCGCATGGAGACAATACATACTCGGCATGCAAATTTACCAGGACGAGGGCGCTCAAACGTGGCTGCGCAGCACTTTGGTCATGTACCACGAAGCATTATATTTTATGATGCGCGTTAACAGACACGTAGGCGGATTCAAAGACACGGGTCTTCGTCAGATTGCATTTACTCTGTGGTATCAAATACTCATGTATCTTATGCTTATATGCACACTACACATGCGCAAACTCTTCCGCTCGAAAGAATCAACCGTAAAACAATGCGCTTGATCACTTGACTACCCCAATACACAACCATCGCTGACCTACAAGCATGTAGTCGGGGTCAATGCCTTGCGGGATTTGGCAGAGCAGCAATTGCAAGCTCAGCGTGTCCGACGACGGCTGGCCGCCAAATCCTACAGACATTCGGCTATTTATTAAACAACCTTGATCCACTCATATACCCTTCTCTTGCATGGGAACTCATTGACAATGTACGCATCGTTACCACCGTATAGCGCTCTCACGAGCAACCCCGAAGGAAGTTGCCGCTTACCAACCAGTAAACGCCGTAGGGCAGAGGCACTTCTCCACCACGCTCGAACTGGTACGCTGCTCTCACCAGCCAGGCTTTTACTCATCAATCGAGAAGCTATATTCTGAAGTTTGAAGATTGATGTTTATTTCAGGCAACCAATTAAACTTTTTATTTGCATATATCTATATATACAAACATATACAGTTGCCTAGGGGACCGGCGAAAAGGCAAAAAAACATAAAAAAAAAAAAAAAAAAGCCTGACAGGGCGCCTGCCCCCCGTGAACCCAAGTTCACCCCCAAGACACAATGCTCAGTGTTACGATTTGAGAAAAGCTATTACAGTGCAGAAAAAAACAACAAAAAAATGGTCATAGGACAGAAGAAGCAGCTCAGTATAGCCACGTTTTTGTACGTAAACAATAATTTTCACATTTAAGGCACAAGAACGTATACAAGTGAAAACAAAAATATGACATCGAATGAATTGATTTTAACGACTTCCAAATGACACAAAGTGAAAGAAAGACAACAGCAAGTACTTTTGACAACATAAAACACTAGGCAGTGCCGGGTTTGTCCGGCTAGAGGAGCAACCGAACATCTTCTATGGTCGTGCCAGGCATTCGGAGCCGTCCGGGAGAGGATGCTTCGTTCCCTCGGCACACAATCATCTCGGAACACTATACGAGAAAGGACCGATCCTCCTCTGAAATTGAATTTTGGCAGGCCTTTCCCCCCCCAAAAAAAAAAAACTTCCGGGAACCAAAGGCACCTGGCCGATTCTTCGCCGAGAAGACGACAGGGCCATCGGACATTGACGAAGACAGTGAACCCCCTTCCTGACCTCCCTAATCCCAATTCCTTCAATTTCGGCAGCAAGGCCCACTTAAAGCAGAAATAATGACACACAAAAAAGCATTACGGATCGCGCCGCGCAGCTACCTCCAATACTGCGTAGTTATTTTGTTTAAGGTTAGGCGTTTGCCAGTTCATGTCAGCGCTGCTTGTTGACTGCTATTTGAGGCACGGACTTTGAGAGTATGCGCTTGACCTGTAACAAAGCAGGCGTGATGATGTTCAGTATTTGTGCAAGAGAAGTGTGCTGAACGTGTTTGAATAGTGCGACACGGGCAGGAACGAATATCTGCGTGTTCAGTTTCAGTGTGCAGGAGCCGAAGAATGTCTGTTGCTGTGGTCCACTTCGTGGGCGCTGTTCATTCGTGCACCAAAGTGTACCTGGATTTAATGGCCTTTATACGACAAAGCTGGTAGTCAGGCCGGCTTTGTTCATGGTTGAGGAGGAACAGAGATATGATGTTGCTACCTACAAGCATACAATGCCTTGCATGCTGCTTAGCAGGTAACGCTTAACACCAACCCTAATTGAGTAGATCGTCACTTTTATTGAAACTTCAGGAGGTCTCCAGGCACATTTTATTAAACATGAAGGTAACTGCAGAGAATAGAGTAACTGTGGAAAGGCAATAGTAGTAGACAGATCTGTCCCCTTTGAAAATTTAACCCTCCAGACGACCCCGAAAACAGTATCTATACGAGCAAGTGTGTTCAAATTGATCACTGTTTGCTCTGTACGCGTACTGCCCAGCTACCAACTAATTAAACCGAATAGCCTAATAGACCAGCTCCGGGAGCCCTGCCTTCTTGTGGGCGATTTTAATGTTCACAAGTCTGTGGGGAGATTCCCGCTGATAAAAACATTTCTTGGGTCCAGTGATACATGCTTATTTATTAAGAAATAGCCTATTTATTACAATGTCCAGCACAATTCATATTCCTCCATATACTTAGCAATTGGTTCTGCAACTCTTTTTTCCCATCCCGAATGGAATCTAATCAAAAATTCATTTGGACGTGACCATTTTCCAGTAACGTTAAGCTCAATAAGGGAACACGATGCTTCTCCACGTGTCCCTCAAAGGAAGTAAGCTTCGGCTAATTGGTGTCAATTCAAAGAATAAATATACTTACCACGAGATTTTTAAGGAATTTTAGTATAGTTGACGTAGTAGCATGCTTTATCAATATTATTATAGACCCTTTAGAAGATTCCCAGCCATCTAGTGAGTGTTCCCTGAACTACGTCTGTCCGCCATTTCTCGTTCAGCCGCTGCAGACGGAGTGCATGGCGCATGCGGCTATCGCAGCGAGCAGTACTAAATCCTCGCGGTAGTCGCTCGCACGCGGCTTTCTTTGTACACATTTGACCAGCGCGCGAGCCTTGGTGATGCCGTCGTGTTGCTGCGTTCCTTTCTGCAGCCAACAGAACGCAAGAGATGAACACGGAAACAAGGTAGGTGAACCCACTTGCGTACTGAGAGAGCGAGTATTTACCTTCAGAATGCGTTAAAAATGCCCGGAGATCTGTTTGTTCGTTCGTTCTTACTTACTGCGTGGCACTGTCAGGGAACGGTATGGCACAAAACTGCTTTCGTATGTGACGTGTCGCGTAATTTTCTTTTTTAGACGCTTGAGTGCTCGACCTGTTCGTACGGGCTGTCTGTGTTGGCATAACACATGCATTATCCGTGGGAACAGGTTTCGCTATTGCTTTGGCGGTGTGCAGAGTACCACGCATGCAGCTGTAGTTTGAAACTCTCGTGTACTTCGGACCCGTAGTACCGTCGTCTCTCATTGAAATATCCGCGTTTACATTGAGTTCCATACTCGACGTGGTGCATTCGTTACTGCTCCGTTTTATGACTCAGTACGGCGCAGATATTACGAAAAAGTAGTTCTATTTAGTGTTTCTTTTTTTCCTCAAGTAAGCAGTGGCGCTAAAAGAATTGACAATTCAGTTTTATATTGTAGGTCGTATCTTGGTGTAACCCAAGCGCAGAAAACCGCGTAAGCTTATTTACATGTTCAGTTGGCCACACTGCGAATACCAGTGAAATTGGAAGCGTGAATGTGATTTCGTTTACTAGAGTAGGTATACAGCCATTATTCTTGCTACAAATTGCTAAAAGTGTAAGAGTGCTTTCTTAGCATTCCCTCGCATTTTCATGAGTGACACGAATCAAAATTTTACTTTTGCAGGTCTTTCTGGGATTTCCAAGAGACCCACTGCTGCAAGAGAAGTGGATTGTTCTTGTGCAAATAAATGGAGGAAAGCATTTCAGTATCAGTTCATCCACAAAGGTGTGCTCAACGCAATTCAATGACTCAGATTTTTACTCCAACTACACTTCTGGAAGAAAAGGTCTTAAAGGAGATTTTGTGCCAAGTATATTTCAATTCTCATCAAGGCCAGCAACAGTGAGAAATGCGCCCAAGGAACAGGGTAAAATTCCTAAAGTGTGCAGCCAGCAGGCCGCCGACACTGCCGCTACCACATGTAGACACATGGGCCCCCAAGATGGACCACATAGCAAAGGTGCCCATGAAGTCCCGAAGATGAGCTGTGATGGATAGGTGCAGTCACCAACCTGCAGCCGAAAGCACCTGCAGGTAGAAGCTAGCACAGATGAAGCAACGCAGGAGGAGTCTTTGACAGCACGAGAACGTGAAGCTATCAGAGAAGCTTGCACGCATGGAGTTGGGACTTCAGCAAGCTAGACAGTAAATAGAAGATGAAACATGCCAAGACCGCGCTTTTTCGTCTGACAAGGAATCTTTATATGGCAAGAGTCATTCAGAAAGCTGGGGAAGCAAATTTTAGTATACTTTTCAGGTCGACCGCTTTAAACACAGCTACAATGGCATGCACTTTTACACAGGCCTAACATTATATGCAGTGTTTCAGAGCATTTTGAAGTTAATGAATCCCGGTGATCAAGGAGAAAACGTAACAGCCCTGCCCACGTTGCAAAAATGCCTCCAAGGCAGGAAGAACCGAAAAGCCTGACAGTAGAGAAAGAATGAATACTCGTTCTTGTCTGGTTGCGTCTTGGACTGTTTGAAAAAGATCATACAGGTGGTGGTGGTGGTGGTGGTGGTGGTAGACGACATTTATTCAGCCAAAAATTACAGACCGAGCATATCAACCGCCTGGGCGGAAAGTCTACGCTGTTCTTCTTCCCCTTCAGCGCCAAGCCAGTCGAGCCAGGTGATGATGGAAAGGGAAGGGGGAGGATAGGAATGCGATTGCTGAGCAGCGGGGCAGTAGAAGAGGCAATGATATAGGTCCGCATATGTAGAGGAGCAGTTGGGACAGCTGGGGTCCAATCGATAAAGATAAACAGACGGGAGGGGGTAACCAGTGCATTCTTTTGGACGTGCCGCAGAAGGCGAGCCTCCAGTACAGTGAGTGATGGATGAGGGGGAGGGTAGAGGCGCTTGTCGAGACGGAGCTGGAGGCAGACTTCCTTGATGGTGCGGCGCAGGGAGAGCCTCCCACAGTCGTCCGAGGGCCTGGGCCAGGGGATCAACGGTGCCCGGTTAGAAGCGTGACGGGCGAGCTGATGGGCCAGCTCATTGCCGTCAATCCCTGAAAACGGTGGAAGGCTGCAGTGCAGAGACCGCTCGTTCGGCCTCCTGTTGGAGTGAATGGGGTCGTGTGCGGTTCTGTATGTGGTGGATGGCGGCTTGGGAATCAGAGTATATTGTGTACTCTGGGAGAGAGGGAAGGGAGGGAAATGATTGTAGGGCATGGGCAATGGCAAGGACCTCGAGAGAGATTGCATCCGGAGGGTGTAGGAACGACCCGCTGGTGTGGGTTTCAGGTGCTGGGAGGTGGGGATGGTAGATAGCGTAGCCGCAGGAACCTCGAGGAGCCACGAAAGAGGCATCCGTGTAGGCTACTCCTTGGGTAGTAAAGGGGGGATATGGTGCTGCGCTGCCGCGTGACGACGGCCGGCATGCAAGACGGGGGACATATTGGACGGGAGGGGGAGGATACGAAGGTTGCGAGCCGGGGTGGATATAGGAGAGGTAAATATGGAAGCGGGAATGGGGGATATACCCGCCTGGGCCAGTAACCACTGACCCTGACGGGTAAGGGAAAGCCGGGCAAGCTGGGAGTCACGGTGGAGAGAGAGAAGAGAACGGAGAGGATGGAAGAGGCCTGTGGCAAAGAGCTTAGCGGTGGAGGTAGTAATAGGGAGGTTGAGAGCTGCCTTGTAGAGGCCTAAAAGGGCGGCTTCAAGGGTGTTAAGTTGAGTGTTCTTGAAGGAAACGTAAGGTACAAAGTACAGAAACTTGTTGAGGGCGAGCGCATGTGCGACGCGGCACGCACGAGCCTCGCGGAGGCCTGAACGCCGAGTGACCACACGCCGCAGCAGGTTAGTTACTGAGTGGCAGGTCGTGACAGCGTGGTGGAGGGAATGCACATTCTTGGCTACATGCAAAGGGAAGCCGAGAACTTTGCATTGGGGGACAATAGGAATGGGAGAGCCAGAAAGATGGAGGCAGATGAGGGCGTTGTGGGAGCGCTGATATACGGCGTGGTTGAGAAAGAGAAGCTAGGATATCTCCGGAGCAGGCGACAGGCCAGCAGTGGTGAGAAAGGAGCCGATGAGATCTAGCCCACGTTGCAGGGTGTCCTGTACGTGACCGGGAGAGCCAGACGAACACCAGAGAGTAATGTCATCGGCATAAAAGATGTGGTGGAGGTCAGGAATTTGGGCAAGTTGGGAGGCGAGAGGGGTCATAGCAATATTGAAAAGGGTAGGAGAGAGAACAGCACCTTGAGGAGTGCCACGGGTGAGGACGTGGGGGTCGGACAGGTGAGTGCCAACTCGAAGGCGAGCCACTCGGCTAGAGAGGAATGAGCGGAAATAAGAGTACAAGCGGTTGCCGCATCCCAGGTAGGAAAGCTGAGACAGGATGTGGTCGTGGCACACACCTTCGAAGGCCTTGCGGACATCAACAGCCACAAGACCATGGATCTGGCTGGGAGTGGGTGAGAGGAAGGTATGCTGGAGAATCAGGAACATGTCCTCTGCACAGACGCGGCGTCGGAAGCTGATAAGAGAATAGGGGAAGAACTCTCTCGCCTCAAGAAAATCAGAGACGAGTCAGAGCCATTCGCTCAAGGGTCTTGCCAACGCACGACGTCAGGGAGATAGTGCGAAGGTCAGAGAGGGAGAGAGGTTTGCCCGGCTTTGGAATCATAGAAATGAGGGAGGATGTCCAGGAGCTCGGCAGGAAACCGCTGTCCCAGGCATTATTGAAAGTCTGGAGAAGGAATTCCTTGGCGTGGTCAGGAAGGTTGCAGAGTGTGGTATGTTATGGCGTCCTCACCGGGAGCGGAGTGAGAAGCATTAGAAGCCAGGGCAGCCTCGAGCTCCCGGAGAGTGAAAGGGCGGTCCCGGTCTGGGTTAGGATCGCCCGAGTAGGCTGGGTAGGAAGGTGTAAGACGGGGCGGGAGATACAAAGAGGTGAACTTGTCAAAGACCTCGGAGGGAGTCCCTTGAGTGAGGGCTTTGGCTAAAGTGGGAGCAAGGGCAGGCTTAGTACCTAAGAGAGATTTAAAAAGAGACCATGTGGATCGCGAGTGCAATGCGGAGTCGAGGCCATCGCAGAGCGCACTCCAACCATCATGCTCGAGGGATGCGCCGTGGGCGACTATCTCGGCCCGCAGATCAGCAATCCGGGAGGAAAGTTGGGCATTTTGGGGCTGGGAGCGGAAGGGGCGTTCGAGACGTTTACGGCGACGCCATAAACGGAGAAAGTGGGGATCCGGGTCTGGGGATCGGGTGACGTGAGCAAATGCGACGGCTACTGGCCGACACTGCTGCGGAGATGCACGACGTCCAGTCGTCGTAATATTCAAAGGACACTTAAATGTTGGTGCGAAATGCCTGCCAGTCAGTGTGAGTTACTTGGTGCCAGCGAGGGATGTGGGAGAGAGAGGTGGTAATATGAAATACAGGTACGTATTGTGTATCAATCGCTACGGTTTCAAGAATATGCATCACGTGGACAAGTTGAGCATTCCTCTACCTGACTCAACCAATATATTGTTTCTACTATGCAATTTTTCTTTCTTGTACCATCGGACATGTCAGTTAGCTAGGACAGCAGCCAGATTCAGTTCTACTTGAGCAGTTTTCATGCAAACGGGAAGGCAGAACAGGAAAATCGTAAATTGTCAAATTAACAGCTACAACAGAAACAATGAGTAGTTCAAAAAAGAAAGGTTGTCTTAAGGTAACAATGGAAATAAAGAAAACAGGCCAACAGTTCCACGGAAAACAAGAGCAGGTGCGCATTTTCACGTGGCTACATAAAACAAGATAAAAGGCCAATGCTGTGAACAAATAGCGTTGCAGATAATCAAGGTCCTTTCTATAAAGGAAAACGGACAGAAAGCCGACACAAGGAGAACCATGACGTGCAGTATAAAACACCTCGAAAATATTGTTGCGTGGAGAAACTATATAGAGAGGATACATTTACAACGGAAGGCGCACAACGCTGAAGCAATGGTAGGGCTAGTGCATGCACAACAGATAGCCCCACTGTTGTCGTCGTCGTCGTCATTGTCCTAGCACCGCCCACAGGATCACCGCCCGTGGCATAAGCACCGTCCCCGTGCAATTAGTGGTCGGGTCGAAAGTGGTACAGTTTAAGGCGCGAGAGGTGGACTATGTCACTCATGATTATTGCAGATGGTGACTTGGGATTTAGCGATCTCATAGGTCAGATTAGTGACTTTGCGTATGACGCGGTAGAGGCTAACCTAATGTGAAGTTTTTCGCATAGGTCAACGCGACGTGATGGTAACCACAGCAAGACGAACGATCCTGGAGGGAAGTTCCCCAGCGTTGCTCCCGCCAGCGTTCTGACAGCGAGTGTCCGCGGTTATCGAGTGTTATGTGTTCATGTTTGCCAGTGCGCGCTGACACCATGCTTGTCAATTCAGTTAGTAAGCGAATGTTTCCACGTTTATACGGCCGATAAAACTACTATCCTTGCTTCGCATAGCTGTCTAATAATTTGCTATCGCAATCGATGCTTCGCCTTTCGGGCGAAACTGCGAAGCCGATAAGCGATCACGGGTAGCCTGGCGGGTGATATCAGCACGGGCAAGAGTATCACGAGCACAGGCAGTGGATGCGTCTGCGTGAGGATGAAATGGACATGGACATTGGGGGGTCATAGCCAAACAGTAGATAAAAAGGTGAGTAGCCAGCTGTGTCGTGACGGGAAGACTTGTAGGCAAAGGTGACAAAAGGCAGGTTGATGTCCCAGTCCCGGTGGTCGTCGGACACGTACATAGCAAGCATATCTCTGAGGGAACGGTTCAGGCGTTCAGTAAGGCCGTTTGTTTGCGGATGGTACGCTGTGGGGAAGTTGTGATTGGTCGAGCAGGAACGAAGAATGTCGTCGACTGCTTTAAACGGAAACAGTGGCCGCGATCCGTCGTTAACAGACGAGGAGCACCCTGGCGCAGGATGACATCATAAAGAATGAAATCGGCTACATCAGCAGCACAGCTGGTGGGAAGTGTTTGTGTCATAGCGTACCACGTTGCGCAGTCAGCAGTGACTGCCACTCATTTATTGCCACTGGCTGACACGGGGAACGGCCCTATAGCATTAAGTTCCACCCGGAAAAATGGCTCATCAGTGATGTCAAAGGGCTGATGCTGCCAGCAGTCAGTATAGCAGGTGTTTTTCGTCTCTGGCAGATGTCACAAGACGTAACGTACTGTCGCACAGAACGGTAGAGACCAGACGAAAAAAAAAGGGTGTACGGATGCAATCATACGTGCGTGATTAGCCTAAGTGTCTGACGGTCGGCGCATTGTGAAGCTGGCCTACAACAGCAGAGCGAAGATACACAGGCACAACAAGCAAGAGCTCAGCGCCGTCAGGATGGGTGTTGTAGCGCTGTTAAGTGTCGTAAAGCACAAACATCCGTAGGGTAGGGTCAGGGTGTGGAGAGTTCAGAGCGTCCATAATAGGCGGCAAAGATGAGTCACGGGGCTGTTCGGTAGCTGTGTGGACGAAGCCTGTAATCGAGAAAACAAAGGCTTCAGGCTCATCTTACAGTGTATTAGGAGGATCGACTGGGCATCGAGACAAGCAGTCGGTGTCTCGGTGAAGCCGTCCATATTTGTAAAACATAGAGAACGGGTATTCTCACAAACACAATGCCCAACGATCAAGGTGACCAGCGGGGTCCTTGAGTGAGGAAATCCTTCCTTGCATGGTGGTCTGTGTATAACGGAGACGTGCTTGCTATACAGGTATGGTCGAAATTTTGGGATGGCGCAGAGGAGAGCTAACCATTCGCATTCTGTGATGGTATTGTTTTGCTCCGACGGCGGCAGAAGGCAGCTTGCGTAGGCGACCACGCGGTGGAGGCCGTGCTGCAGTGAGGACGGCACCTATGCCATTGTTGCTGGCGTCAGTACGAACGTCCATGCTGGTTGACGATTCAAAATGTGCTATAACAGATGGGTTGGTTAGGACATCAAAGTGTGATTAAAACGCGTCCGCTAGTTCACGACCCCAAGTGAAAACGATGTTTTTCTTGAATAGGCCGGCGTGGTCTACCAGGCAGCCCCCGCGGCCGCACACGCCCGCTGGGACCGCAACGTTCCCGGGAGAGGGTAGGGAGGAGGAGAGGGAGGCGCGTTATACGTCACGCTCGCCCGCCTGGGCGGCTGTATCTTGAAAGCCATCTGCGGTGGGGATAGAGTACGCCCTGCGCTGTGTTTTCGCGGCTTAGTTCGCGTTGATGCGAGCGGCAGCACAAAGGTCTGTTATCTTGCGCGTGCGTGACACTATGCTTGTTCATTTAGTTCTAAGTTTACAAGTTTATACGGCCCGATAAATCTATTATCCTTACTTCGTATAGATGTCCATCAATTTGCTATCGCAATCGATGCTTTGCCGTTCGGGCGAAACTGCGACTTTTTAACTAGTAGAACAGCCGATGCCCAGGGACTACACGAGGGCTCGATTATACCTTTACCAAGCATTTTATCCACTTCCTGTCGTATGAGAGCATGCTCCGGAGCTGATACGTGGTAAGGCCATCGGTGAACGAGAATAGCATTGCCGGCGTGACTGCGAAGGGTGACGCCCCAAGTTTGGCCCAGAGGACGGTCGTCAATGTCAGATATTCTGGTAGGAAACCAGGACGCGGCGAAGGGCAGCAGCTTGTGCTAGTGCGAGACCTCCTGATATCATGAGTGTGAAGTGGCCGCAGGACGAACCTCACGGCGATGGCGGCGGTGAAAAATCCGGTGAATGTTCTGTAGTCAGGACTGAAACCGTGTGGTCGCCAAATATGTGTGGTTTATATGTGGGAGTGATATGCCTCGAGGAAGAACTTGCGTCGAGAAGCCAAAATTGAGGATGGGAAAAGAGGTTCGGGTGTTCGTAACTAGCTGTCACCACCGTGTTGAGAAGCGCGACGTTGCGTGTAACGGCGATCTCAAGAATAGGGAAGGGAACGTAGTCGCCATCGGGTAAGGGTGAAAAGGGTGAGAGCTGGACGTACATTTCGGCTTGCGGCGGCAGTCAAAGAAACTCGACGGAGCGTAGGCGGGGCGGGCCGGCTGCGACGCTGTCGGGAGCACGAAGGCAGCTCTAACCGAAGTCCCGCGGAGCAGTCGATAAGGGCAATGTGTATGGACAGAAATTCAATTCCAAGGATGAGGTCATGGTGGCACTGTTTATGGCAACCAAAACACATGTGTTGTGGCCAGAAATGGCGATGCGTGCAGTGCACATTGGAAGCACGGCAAGTGTACTCCCGTCGGCTACTCTGACGGTAGGTGAGGCCACGGATGTCAGTACTTCATGGAAACGGCGGTGGTGGTTCCAGCTCATTAGGGAGATCTGGGCGCCGGTATCAAGAGCTGTAACTGCCGCACCATCAACCATAACTTCAAGAAGGCTGCATCGTGCATGAGGGACAATCAGGTTTTTCAGTCCGGTGGCAAATGTAGCGTCACCTCTGTGGGGGCTGGACTGACTAGTTTTCTGAGAGGCGGTCGAAGGGAGACCGAGAGGGACGAGGTTAGGACTAGCGGGACGGATTGGCGCTGCGGCGATGGCGAGTGGCTGGCCCGGTTTACCGTAGAAGGACGTTCAGCACATGAGGCCTCAGGACGGAACGATGGAGCATGTGCTGCACGTTCGGGGCGCCACCGATTGTAAAGGTTTGGTTGGTATCACGTGGGCCAACGGCTGCGACAATGGTGGGCGATGTGTCCAATCGTAGAGCCAGTGAAGTAGATGGGCGCGTCATAAGGCGTGTGCCATTCGGCTAGATATCCAGAATGACGGTCGTGTTCGGTGTAAAAGCGACAACAGGGGAGACAAAGGTGGTAACAGCATTACCGTTATGAAAGGCGGGTAAAATGACCATATTCGCAACCGCTTGGTGAACTACGGCTTGAATGAGTGAAATAGTTGCCAGGTTGTTGTCTTGTATACCGTCATGAGGAGTAACGGGTGCGATGGCCTCGAGTTCTCGACAGGCGATCCTGGTGACGTTTTCTGGAGCTGGTGATTGACGCAGCGTATGTAAACAGTCGCATGAGGACGTAGCAGCCGCATTGGCAAGTCGCTAAAAGCAGTGAGTGATAAGCTGAATTTTTTTTGCTCATAACGACGACATTCTCTGATGGCCGACTCCATTGTAGAGCAATTATTACACTAAGCAGATTGAAGGCGCCATGGGCTATGCCTCTCACTAAGTGTACGACTTTGTTCGCTTCAAGCCTGTCCTTGTCGACCTTGCGGCACAGAGCCAACACGTGCTGAATATAGGTGTACGGCTCTGTGGACTTCTGGGCGCGAATTGAGAGTTCTATCTTAGCAGCTAGTTGTGGTCCGATAGGTTTCCCAAGTAGGTCGCGTAATTTCTGCTTACAGACGTCCAAACTTGTCAAATCTTCAACGTGCGCCTCGTACCAAAGTCGCGCAGTGTCCCGCAAATAGAATATGACACTCGCAAGCATTATCACAAGCATTCGCAAGCCGCTTGTGCCGTTGAAGGTCCCGGGATCACGAGGGTGCAAGAGAATGTCCGGTGACCGGCCTTGTTCACACTGGGTCGCTTGGTCGGTCATTGTGGTGGCAGCAACCACAATGACCACATCACTGTTTTGGTGATCCAAATATAATCTCACTATCAGGGAGGGAGCAGTCTACGTGACTATAGCAGTATTTTTATTTGGGGCGTTGGTGCGCTCCGCAACACACCAACGACCACCGCATCGCGTCGGCTCCCGGCACTGCGGCTTCCGCCGCGGCACCGGGGCACAAACAGGTCCGAGGCGCCACCGTGGTGCACGTTCTCCCGTGCGCCGGCGCCACAGTCCGAGGGCCCAGCTGCCCTGGAAAATAAATTGCGCGGCCTGGGTGGCCGCATGCTCCATCTTGAAAGCCATCCGCGTCGGGGACATAGTCCGCCGTGCGATGTGTCTCCGCGTTGCATCCGTGCGTGTACACCGTCGCGTCGTCAAAGAAAAATTTTCGTCACTAGAGCTAGTGCAATATTGAGTTTCCGCGCAACAGAATTCTGTTTTCTCGTAAGTTCAAATTAAAATCCTATGCTATTATTTCTGCAGGTTGTTTGTAAGTCGTACTTTACAAATGTTCTGACGCACTTTACTTTAAGAAATTTAATTAGTTAAATAACGTACTTGCGCCAGGCGGATTGTCCACTAGAATTATGATATATGCTGCACTGCGGCACCCTGCATGCGCGCGTGACGAACCTGTGCACACGATGTATCTGTGCTTATTGAGCGGGTGCTCTGACCGTTGCATCGGCCGCGCAGAATGTGCTGCGACCTTAATCGACAGCAGGGGAGCAATAGTAAAAAAACTACAGTGTCGTTCAATTCATGAACGTGGGTTACGCGCAGGCGTATGGACGCCGCGAACGTGCACCGCGGCGACGATTCGCCACCGGAGGTATTTATAAAATTTATGAAATATTATTTATGGTATTTATGACCTCATCCGTGGAAAGTCCTATAAAGGGCAAACTGGCTACTGCGTCAATGATCGAATGAAGGAGCATGCTAATAACATGACGAAAGACTTGAATGCGCATCTTTCGGTGCACTGTAAAGTCTGCCCTCGTCGTCCCAGATTTCATGATGGGAATTCCTGCCATGGTTGCTCAGTGGCTATGGTGTTGGGCTACTGAGCACGAGGTCGTGGGATCGAATCCTGGCCACGGCGGCCGCATTTCGATGGGGGCGAAATGCGAAAGCACCTGTGTACTTAGATTTAGGTGCACGTTAAAAAACCCCAGGCGGTCCAAATTTCCGGAGGCCCCCACTACGGCGTGCCCCATAATCAGATCGTGGTTCTGGCACGTAAAACCCCATTATTTTTTTTTCGTGATGGGAATATTCTGGGCAGGTGTAAAGATAAAACCGCACGTGAGCTATTGAAAGCGTTTTACATAAAAGAAAATAGTAGTGCTTGTGTAAGTCTGTTCTTTTGTACAACGCATAGCTTACTTTCTTGATATTCGCCCTCCGCAGTCTGCTCGACGTGGCTTTTGCGCCTGCGTGTTTGGGAAAGTATATAAACTGTATCTCGCTGTCTTTCGAATAAAGTTGTTAGTAGCACCTGTGACCTGTGTCTGTGTACGTTCTTTGTAATTGTACCATCGCGCTACAATATGTCCTTAAGCAAACACGAACTTGCCCAATAACAAATCTTTTACTCACTGATACTCGTGTAATATAGCTCCCTCATAACAAACTGGATATATTGGACTTGGGGCGTCCACTGCCAGCGCCGTCAAGCGTTCGACAGTGAGGAGCCGCACGACGCTTCAAGGGGCACTTTCTGTCGAAGATGTGCTGCGCCAGTACTGCGCTGACACTAAGAAAAGTGGACTGGAGCTAGTCTACACAATATGGCGCTCTTTATTGAGACAAAAAACAACTTTTTGACACAGGTAAAAAATTGGTGTCTGCGGGCTTTTATTATTTTCGATAAGCGGATTTCTTCCTTGGTTCTTTTCTCCTTTAAAGACAACCAATCCGCCTATAACGAATGCATCGCAGATGTTCGTTTATTTTACGTATAGAAAATTTCGCGCATACAGAATTATCTGGTATATCAGATTATGTTTAGGACATGATCCTGCTCGCTATAAACGGATTTGAACACTACGGGCAACTACTGATTGTGCATGACTGACTTATGCAGTCTCTGCACGGAATGACTCCAGAATGCTCCAGTGTCTGTCCCCTACATCTAACGAGCGTGATGAGTACTGTGACTTCATCTTCGACTTACTCTGCGGCTCCGCTCCCAAGTTCTACATTTGCAGCCCTTCGTGTACTCGGCCACTGGAAAAGGCTGGCCTCAACAGACGGCGCCGGATGTGACTAAACATTGCTGTCGCCGCATTGTCGTTGTGTACCGGCTCTGCGCTTTAAATTTGTCTCTAAACACACATAAAACTACATATAACACATAAAACTAAACAACACATCACAATTATCGACACTGGAAGAATGCTGTCGCGTTGTAGTGAAGTTGAAGAACCAAACGGTGCGAAAACTGTCGGTTGAAAATAGAACTCTTCATTGGACAATCTTGTGCAAAGAAAGAAGAGAGATAAGTGACACTCCAATCCACACGATAACGCTGCGAAAGACCATGTGTCGTTGAAATCTGAGCTCACGAGTCGAATCATTCGGCTATTTGAACATATCGAAAGCTTAACAAGCACAAGAAGACTAAGATACGCGTAGGCACAGGAGCAGCTTTCTTAAAAACACAACCTTTGCGCGACACGACAGAATCGGTGAAAAATTTCCGATAAAGCTGTGTTCTTTTTTTTTTAGTTTGTTTGGCTATAATCACCACCTTCCAACGATTTCACCAGCACCACGTGGGGTTTTCCAGGTCGACGCCATTTCCTAAGCAACAACAAATAACACAGCGAAATACACCCGATTTGAAGAGTATAATTACTGTCTTCATGAGCAACAAAATAAGGAGAATCGAGAGGCTCGAGTTTTGTTAGTGAAAATCATGCAGGAAGGAAATGGACTAGGAGGGAGCATACGTCACGCAGCCAGCCTTTGCAGGTGAACTCTCCGTGAAGCCATTCTCCCTTTTTCCCTCGCACTGTGGGCCCAGCACGTGACCTCTCAGACGATGAATTGGTCGAGAATATTTAGTTCGCATTTGTTTTTAATAGATGCGCGCTTGTTAGGCTGCCCTGTGTTATCTCTGTCTGCAGAGCGGGATCACTGAAACCTACCGCTCGCTGTGACGCGATGGTCACGTGTTGAGCATACCCGTTTGGATTGAATCGTGTTGTGCAATGCGGCTTTCCAGTTCTTTCCGTCCTTCCTTGTAACCACATGATGCAAAACGACAATGACGCCAGAGAAAGCATAGAACAAATTAACTGTTTATTTGAAATTTACAAAGAATTCCAAAAATTAAGGGAAATTAATGTTGTCGAAAGGACAACTTGCCACAGCTGCTAGCTAGCCGAATTTACATCTTGTGCATTAAGCGTACGGTGCATTACTATTGGCCTATACAGCGGCGACAATCCGCACGTCCACTTTTTTGTGTATTTGTGTGTGTGTGTAAAATCTCACAAAAGTTTCCGGAACACGGGATCACACACGTTGACTTTCGGGAACCGTGCATAATAATGTCGTTCGCACGTACTAGTTCAAACTGAAAGTGCAAACACCATGCTGCGCTGTGAGGCTGTGGAGACACTCAGCTTTATCTCAGATTTCGTGGCACATAAAATGTTTTGTATCACTGCGCTGGATCTGAAGTGCTGGGAGTGTTAGCAAGCCTCACTGACATCCAATACTGCGGATGACGAACGTCCTTTCAACTATATTACTATGTCTTGCGTTTTGGGGCGCTCTCAATCATAACGAATACATAACGACTAGCCCATTTCACCAATTCTGTGCTTGCGTGTCACTGGCTGAGCTAGCATACGCGCGCATGTTCTGGGTGCGTGTTTGTGTGGTAAATTTGTCTGTGGGAAACAGAACACTCTGAAGTCTGAACACGTGTCATCGGGGGTTAAAAGTGTAATAGCCTAGGGATGGGAACAGCGTAAAACATATTTCTGTGCCAACTTTTTTTTTACATGATTGTATTCGTTGCAACAAAGTTCCATGCTGATGTTTGAACGCCATTGCTTTATCGGCTAGAAACCGCACGACTGATCGTACACTGGGTACTTGGGCGATGAGCCGCAGTTCTCGTCGTAGATGAACTCGCAGCAATCGTTTGGCTGATCGAGCGTGCCCAGGCGTCGCCACAAGGAACAGCCGTTACCTGAGAAGTTCGAGCAAAGTGAGGGAGTGGAAACGATACCATCAAGAGTGCACACACTTTTTCATATCATTTTGAGATAACTGCGCAGCATCTCACAAAAGGCACAACGCGAGCAGAGACCTTACTATGAGGTGTGTGTGCTTAGTCAACATTCATGCGTATCTATTCTATCGATATAAATTCATCCCGTTACCCACTAGAATGCGCACTAGTTACGGAAAAGGGACTTCGTCCTTAAAGGCTATTAAATTGTCCAATTTTTACCAGATTTATTCAAGTGCTAAGCGTCTTCTGTTGCATTTAGGTTGACCCTCTAAGCGTTCTTTTTCAATAAAAGAACGATCGAAGAAACATTACTGTACCACCTGCGAATAGGAGTTCATTTACAAACGCCTATTCTGTCATAATTAGAATGACGGACAGTGCCAACTGCAGCACATGTGGTATGTGTTGAGGAAACCATCAGACATCTCTTATGTGACTGCCCCAGATACGAAGGAGTACCCATCGGACGCGTCTATAGGGCACTTAGACGACAGTCCGTTTACGGAGAAGATCCTGGGCCCGTGGCCTCGTGCGTCTGCTGGGTGCAGGGCTACAAAGGCGCTACTGCGTTTTTTGAGGTGCACTGGCCTGTATGACCGCCTGGGACGAAACTCGGCGATGAACGCTTGACCGTAACTGTTCAGGGTGGGAACTCCCTTCCCCTCTTTCAATCCCCTTTCCTCCTTCCCCAGTGCAAGGTAGCATATCGGGCTCAGCCTGATTAACCTCCCTGCCTGTCCCTTAAGACTTCTATCTCTCTCTCTGTCTTTCGATAATTCTTATTTTGTTAAAAGTTGCTGCTGGCTAGCGCTATGTTAACGGGAAAGTGTTTTGCGCCGGTCTCCCCCGAAAGTTTGTCGGTTGTACATACGTCAACCGATCATCATCATCATGCTAGTTTCCTGGAATCCATGCGTGATGGTGCTACTTTTGCCGTTTGTGAACTGAAAGCGGGACAGTTGGAGAGCGCCACCAGATGGTGTTGCCGTCCGCGCATCATCTCGGAGGAACACGTCGGTCGGCAGTCAGTACGGCCGTAAGGCTGCGTTTGGCACGGCCGCGCGGGTCCTATCTTGAAAGCGATCTCCGATGGGGACAGAGTGCGCAGAGTGCTGATAGCTTCGTGTCAGCTGTGTTCTGGACGTTTAGTTCGCGTTGAAGCGAGAGGTAGCACGAAGGTCAATTCGCTAGCTGCTGCTACCGCGCTTCCTCGCTCTAGCCTTTTGACAGCGAGTTTCCGTGCTCATCGAGGGAGATGCGTTCATGTTTGCTATCGCGCGCATGTGACATCATGTTTGTTAGTTTAGTTAGTAACCCGCCGTGCTTGCTCAGTGGCTATGGTGGGCTGCTGAGCACGAGGTCGCGGGATCGAATCCCGGCCACGGCGGCCGCATTTCGATGGGGGCGAAATGCGAAAACACCCGTGTACTTAGATTTAGGTGCACGTTAAAGAACCCCAGGTGGTCCAAATTTCCGGAGTCCCCCACTAAGGCGTGCCTCATAATCAGAACTGGTTTTGGCACGTAAAACCCCATAATTTAACTCTAGTTAGTAAGCTAATGTTTGCAAGAATATACGGCCAATAAAACGATTATCCTTCGTTTGCATAGCTGTCTACTAATTTGCTATCGCAATCAATGCTTCGCCTTTCGGGCGAAACTGCGACTTTTTTTGTTTTCCCTTTCGTTCCGCCTGAGATATAACATGTGTACCTCAATCATCTATATAGTTGCAGCACCTTTCTGAATAAAGCAGTTGCGAGTATGCGCTTGTGCTGTGTGATTCTTCCCTTGGCCCCGTTTTTTCGCGCAGTAAGAACAGCAACCCGTATATTTCTCTCTAACTTTAACTTTATGTATCTTCTTTATCTTAATAAATATGTGTGCAGGAGAGGTTGACATCATAAATGATGCCGGTTACCCCTCGCTTAGCCAAACTATGCATATTAAAATTAGACCGGCCCGAGCAAACAAATGAAAAGGATTGATTGATGGAACAACTTTATTGAGTAATGAAATAAAATGTAACTAACACTTGTAACGTGTTACCATGCAGCTCACATAATTTTCCCATAAATGTTTTGATGAGATATGTCGCAAAACGGCGCGTCCTTGAGCTAAAGCTTCCTCTTAACTGCCAGAAACAGTTACGATCTTTTAAAAATGGACCCAGCATACCCATACCTTAAAGAGGGCAACGTAATGTAAAAGAAACAAATGTCACCAGAGCTCTGCTTTTGGTCCAGCTCTGAACTCCCCTACTTGGACGGGAGCAGGCTTTCACTGTGAAAACCACCTCCTTCTCAAGAATAATTATCCTCAAGAATAACTTATTTTGGTACGCATACGGTCAGCTTTGGCGTCAGTTTTGGCGGCAACTAGCCCTGCCTCGTGCGGCGTCCGTATTGCAGTCAGACTTCTCCGATCGGACTCGTTTACTCAGGGAAGTGTGCTGTGCGTTCAGCTGCTGACTGCGAATTGCCGAAGAAGTGGGAGTTTTATCCCAAGTGGCCGAAACATTTTTTTTCTTTGCTGTTGAGTGAGGCTGAAGCACGGGACAAGGTTGCATGAAGTACGCATATCCCTTACAAATATTTGCTGAGAGCGCCTATGGAAATTTCAGACATTTGTCTATAAGATCAGTAGGTTGTTTATAGACAAATTCTGTAGACTAGTTTATAAGCAGTCTAACGCCTTACGCCCTAGCACTTTTTATCCGCTTTTGTCTATGCAAACACTATAAACAAATTGAAATATTGTGTATAGGTAAACCTTAAAGATGGTTCAATAGAAAATACAAGGGCTTAAGCCTTTCCACTTATTATTGACATTTGTCTACAGAATGTGTAGACAAATACTTAAGACTTGTCTACCATCTTTGCTACCAGTGTCCACATTTGTGGACACTATTTTCTAAAGCCAAGTTCGCCTGAGAAAAAAGTTGCGAGACATCCCAATTGCGCCTCCTTCTGAGCCGGGGCCTTCGTTTACTCAACTTTCGAAGGGCGAAGCTATGCCTTGGCTGATACGGCCGTTAACGAAATAGAAGATAGCTGCGAGCGTTTTGACAAGTCTTCCTATTCGCTACCAGTGTCCACATTTGTGACTCTTTTTCCAAAGCCTGTATTTTATGTCCTGCAGTAGACATAAAATATAGGATGATGATGATGATGATGATGATGATGATGATGATGATGATGATGATGATTTGTAAAGCCAAGTACCCCCCAGTGAAAATTTCTGAGGCATCAAAATCACGCGAGTTTGTGAGCGTGCAGCATGGTTTATTCTGCTGCCAAAGAAGGGTGCTATATCTCGGCTGCGGCGCAAGTAACAAATAAAAAGAAAAAAAATCACTGTGAACTGCTCACGAAATGTTTTCACAACTTGTGCCTATATTGTCTGACAGTTTTTTTAATGCTATTGTGACTATATTTTTCCTGTAGGCTCCTCAAACAGCGTGAAATAGTTTTTCTTTTTTTAAGACTTACACTTCCCGCCTACATTGCCTTCGGTAGTTAAATGTATTGATATTTATTAGAAGAACATATATTGTAGAATGAATTTAACACGATTTTTTTTTCATTTATGCATCTCACATACCTTTTTTCTTTTGTTTCATTTTCTAACAATTTTGTATAGCCTAGCATATATGAGGTACTCACCGTTGTCAGCATAGCGGTGTCGAATAACAACGCAACTTGCGCAGTCTACGTAAATTACGTAGTAATCCTCCAGAGGGGTATCAGCTACGAAAAAGCGTGAAAACAGAGGCCGTCAAGAATATTTGTTCAAACCACTGTTCCGCTAAATGAGAGCAATGTTACATTCCATAATCATAGCGATCCACGCGTATTGCCTACAACGTGTCATTGTTGGAGCCCGGAATTCTCTGAGTAACCATCATAGCATCACCGTCTAAAGTTCGTTCTAAGCTATTTCTTCAGAAGCCAATCCTGACCCATGATTCATTTCGAAAGAGCATGCACATCTATCGTGTGCTTAGTCATCGTGTGGCTCAACATATCTGCATCACATTGCTTGAAAGGGCACGGCTTATGAGCTAAGAAATTCTGAGCCTCGAGTGAAACGGTGATTTGTAAAAGTAACGAACAGGTGTTTCTGAATAGCTTGTTTCTGTATCGATCACTGACCAGTGTTAACTGGTCAGTGATCGATACAAGCAAGAGGCATAGGATTAGTGCAAGAAAATCAGGGACGATTTTGACTTAGCCGCTGTCTGTAAGCAGAGCTAACTTAGCAATATACGGACATAGGTATTTTATTAAGAAAAATGAAGGAAAGGTGAAAGATCAAGGGACAAATATAGAAAAAGCTTTGATCAAGCAGACTAGGTGACTAGTGGTCGCCGCCGCGTTTCAAAGGGCATGCAACTGAAAATCAATAGCTCAATATTAGCATCACATATTAATGAAATAGAGCATTAAAGCAAGATCACATGATGACGCAGATAGTCCAGAGATCTTAAAACTCGTGCATCCGTTATTTCTATCACCAACCTTAAAACATTCTCGTTGGTTACTTTTAAATACCAGGTTTCAGAGTTATACTACTTTCAAAAAAATAAAAAGGTAGGAGACCCTAATCTTTCCTCTTAGTGGTTCCTCTTAGTGGCCGTCGCACCTTGCCGCTGGTGTTCTTTGCATCGGTGTGCGGTAATCAGTGATTTCTAATTCTTACTATTCTAGGCACTTCAGTACTTTAACTTGTGACTAAACTTATGCTCTGATATCATATCTGTAATGAAACCCATTAATTTTGAGCAGAATTATTTTTTTCTATTCTGATTTATTTTGAATTTTGTCCCTGGTAAACAGCCATTTCTAAATAATTCTAATTATTCCAGACGCTTCAGCAACTCAACTTGTAACTAAACTTGTGCTCTGATATATCTATAATGAGACCCATGAATATTATATTTTTTTCTGAATTTCGTCCCCGGTCGTCTCTGCACCAACACGAGTGTCACTCGATGCTCGTGCCACTACAACTAAATCTGGCATATTGCTTGCTAATACTTACGATTATCGGGAGTGAAGCTCTGTATGTCCTTTCCTGTGTAACATGGCGATGAGTCTAGCACGAACTTTCCGGTTCTGAAATAAATTTTTAAAGAAATGTCACAGTTTCGCCCTAAGGGCGAAGCAATGAATGCGATAGCAACACAGCAATGTCATACGAAGTAAGGTGAGCGGCTTTGGTAGCAATATGAATTGTAGTAAACATGAGCTGATTAAGTAAGCAGGTGTGCTGCGGCGTAAGTAGACCGACATGAAGAGAGACTCGATGACCACGAGAAGGCGCGTGTGAAACGGTGGTGTTGATGAGAAGCGCTTACCGTGGGCAGCGCGTGCGAAGGGACACACCTGTAGCGCTGCACTGCCGATCCGGGCAGCATTGCATGTGTAGCGTGCGTTGGAAAATGTGGCCCGACTATTACTAACTGAATGAACAAGCGTGGTGTGAGCGCGCACAAACAAACATGAATAGGTCACACTGAATGACTGCAGACAACGACTGTCAAAACGCTGGCAGCAAGCCCATACGCTGCAGCGGGCGAAGGTACGTGCGGTCTATCGCTTCAACAGAAACGGAGCGGCGAATGCACAGCGCATACAAAGGTCAGAGCCGTGTGGAGATAAACGGTGCGGGCGAGCGACGAGCGCGGTTGTTGGCAGAGTAGAAGTGCGCCCCCCCCCCCCCCCTCCTGCTCCCTCCGGCGCTGGCTTCCCGCTTCCTTGCTTGCGCGTGGGAGATTGAGTGCGTTCGGTCTCCGTGATAGCGCGCGTCCCCGCACGTTTCCGCTCGGGCATACGGCGCGCGGCGAAGATTTTACCTATACGGAACCTCACGGCGACGGCGACGGCAGAAATCCGGTTGAAGTGCCCATATAATTGCTATCGCAATAAAACTTGGATTGACGGTGTCTTGTTCGCTGACGAAGCGAACGGCACTTGAGGTTTTCTGCATTTTATTTGTTCAGCCACGGCAAAAATGTCGCAGTGAGCATTTTACACAGATGAGCTCTATTGCATAACATTTCGAATAAGAAACCACGAATTTCGCTGGCGGATCAATTCATTTTGAGCACGTATAAATTATATGTGCCAGAACACGTCATCTACGAACAAAAAAAAAAAAAAAGCACGAGACCATCCAAGTTTTCTTTTGGGGAGGGAAAAAGTGCTGTAATCGGCAAATTGATACCTAGTTCTCCAGCGCCAACGCATAAAATCTCAGCATTTTCAAGTACTGACAAAAATTGGTTTGTGCCTTCGATCACTAGATACAGCTGATAAGAACGTACTTGAGAGAGACAGTGTATCTACGCCATCTATTCTCATTCTTTTTTTCTTCAGCTTTTAGCTTTATATATATTATGAGACGTGTATTCGTGCTCGTTGCTGTAATTTCCCGTTAGCACTGTTTACACTTAACCGGACACCTGTTGGTACAGTTCAATCAGTTTTTTAAGCCCTCCCCTTTCATTCTAAGTTTTTAATGTCTCACTTTTCACCATTGAAAAATCCTATCGTCCTGTTTTTTGAGACAGCTGTACCCAACGGACTGACAGTGCCTGCTTACACCTGAAGCTAATTCCCCATCTTCTTTCTTTTTTTTTTCATTCCTGCTTAGAATAACCGGCCGTACACCCACTCTCCTTGTTCCTCGCTGTAGCAACCTCATCCCTTCCCCCCGTTTCTTTTTTCTTTTTGAACACCAGTTCTCTCACCCTACTGTACGCGCCCGCTTATTCTCCTCCCCTATTTAGGGTGAGGGGGGTGAGCTATGTATATAAGCCCTCTCAAGGAAATCACTGTGTTCCCCTTTTCGAAACCTCAGCTGCAGAAACAGGTCTTGTTCGACCACTGCTGTTCTATAGTGGTGCTTGTTTCATAGAGAGGAAAAACGATTCTCACGTGTTCTGTGTTCCCTGCTCCCCAAAAGTGAAGACGACGTTTGTCGTAAAGTTGTTGTAGCTGCCGAATCTCTTATAATGGACGCATTTGGCGTTTCCTCCGAAATCAGGATCTTCGTAATAGTTTCTGAACATGCATATCCATTCTCCTACATCCGGGTAGCACTGGACACAACGAATAGAAGAAATTGAAAACAGCGGAGGGACACAATTATACGACTTCATTCGGAACACTCCTAGTTTATATTCATCATTATCCGGAAATCGTGGTGCGTTCTCTGAAGTTATCCTTGCTTGGCTGACTGAAAATAACTCCGCGCTTGGCACGTAACCAAAAACTGGAGTTCCTTTCCTAAGCGCTGTCTCTGCCATCCAATCAATATTACTGTCGTGCGTTCAAAAGCCTGATTCATCTTCTTGCCTGGTAATGCTATTGACGTTGACTGCATAGAGAGAACAAAGGGATTATCACCGATTGGTATTGACCCTTTTCCCGGTGCTCCCGTGGGCGCTGCCATGTTTGATCGCGTAGCGACGCGTCCATTGCTTGCCTCAGCTGCCGCCGTTGCCTCCGTGTTTACAATGCAAGCACGTGACGCCGGTGCGGTGCAGCAAACCTCCGTTTCGACGCATATCGTAGACGGTGACTGTGTGGACGACACGAAGCTTTGGCCACAGCTTTAGAGGACATGTAAGTGCTTTCATAGCTCATTACGCCTTGTCCAAACGGCGCGCGCAGCGCATACGGTGCTTGTACTAAAATGCAAAGCTAGAAATGTATTCCAAGCTGTCCAAACTTACCGCATATGAATTAAATCAGGATCACTGTTCTCGTTCTTTATTTGGCAAGCATTTTGAAGCAGCGGCTTGTCACGCTTCTTACTCAGTAATCCTAAGTTTATCGGTTCTTCGGTGAGGCTACTATCTGATTGTTTATTTTCAGCTGAATCGTGCTGGCGGGTGTGCTCTGCTGCGATAGATTTGTTCTTGCGGCGCACAAAGCTTGGAATGTAAATGTTCGTTACTTTGTGGTAGCTTGTAGCAAAGACGTAATATAGATAGCCCGTCGCTTACTCTGTGGACCTTCATGAAACGTACAGCTTCCAACACTCGTGTCTTGGTGTAGTCGCCGTCACTCGCGCTTCGGCACATTGATTCAAGTGTGCGCACATTCACTTATTATTGATACGTTGGCGATAGGGTGCGTGTAAGTTTGCGTGCGAATAGGGGTAGATGTATGTAACTTACGTGCGAGAAACTTACTGTGCCAGTAAGTGGCGTTACTTCATTTTGTAACGAGCTCTACTCTCTCTTAAGTGCCGACGTTGCGGAGTTGAAGTTCTTTCTTTGGAGGTTAGCTATACAGCGCTGGTAGATGAATTATCATTTTATCCTCAAGGAAAGCCGTGCATCGCGAAGGGCCGACAACACAGGCAGTCCTTATGTAACAGCGGCGACACAGGTTGATTGCATTCCTTAACATGCGAATCACTATTTTTGCAGCTGACTACAGCACACGTCTTCCCTTTATCGTTACACATTTTGCAGCAAGAATTGGGCACAGTGCATTAGCGCACACCCACTTGCATTTCCGACAGCTGATCGCATAGTATCAGGGCAGAACCAGTAGCGGTTTCGTATTCGTGCGCATTCGCTGAGGCAACATATGGCGCGCCGCCGAAAGCACCATTTCGTTCCTCTACAGCAAACTGCTCCGCGAGAAGGATCAATATGACTGCGCGACAGACGAAGCACAGTGAAAATAAAACCACAGGACGAGCGCCGACTTCCAACTGAAACCTTAATGCCGAGCCCGTGCAAATAAGCATACATCGCAGAGCGGGCCAAGAAAGGACCAATGTGAAAAAGAGAAGCCTATCAACACATTTTTAAGTACTCGTTCTTTAGGATATGCAAGGCAGTCAATGGCTACGCGATGTATACTTCCGACAGTTTGAAGTGCTTCGACAATTTCCCGTTTCCTCTGCCCCCTGTGGTAGTGTTGGCAAACATGAGGACACAGCCACAATCGCGACATTGATGTGACAGGTGCGAGCTAGCTTGACTTTCCAGGGAATTTCAGTACTCCCGCAGGCGCGCATTAATGCAGAGTTCCGTCTGCCCAACATTCATACGATTGCTCGCACACACCACAAATTCCTCATTAATAATATTGTAAGATCAGACGCGATACCATGTAAAAACCAAGGGATCATTATGAACATATTTACATCAATGAAGAAGACAACACACAAACGTGAATTACACAGGCTGGGCTCCGACTGCCCCATTGCGTACCATTCTGATTTTTTTTTCATTCTTCTGTTTTCGTTTGTTCGTTTCTACTTCCTGCTGCCCGATCCTTCTTAGTGGACATGCACCTTAAATGCGGATCATTCTCAGCATCATCACCTCGCATTTCGCGTTTGTGTTTTATATTCCTTAGCTATGTACCATTGATCGTAATTAGTCACTACCTCTCCCACCTTTCAGCAATAGTCCCACATGATCGCTTGGTGTTACCAGACATAGGAGTACATGGCATATTTTCTCCCGTCATTATCAATGGCACCGATGAGCCTTACCTTGCTGACATCCTGATACTTTTGCAGATCACTACGAGCTTCGGGGTAACTGGGACCCCTTGCGAGCACTCCTAGTTCCTGTGCGAGTAAGGCGATGGCAGCGAGAATAATTTTTTGCTGCGTGAAAGCCATGCTTGACTGCTCGAGAGAACGCGGGGCACTATGAGTGTTAGCGGCTTTTCTTTTAAACGTTAAGGCACGCGAATACACTGTTGATGTCTCCGTTTCCTTTGTCGTAAACCATGTTTGTGCAGGCCTCTGTGTTATAGGTGTCATAGACACAGGAAGTGGGCTATAATCCCTTTGAGCCAAATTACCCGAAGGACGGGAAATGTCGATCGAGAGCGATGACAACTCACTGGAAAGGTGTTTTAAGAGTGCCCGATGCGAAGGAAATGGCTGCACTTTTTCATAGCACAATACGTGATCGCTTTTTAACGCGGCCCCGTGTCGCAGAAAATCCGGCGTCGGCAACCGGCGTGTGATCGCGGGTGGCGGAGAAAATTATCCAACCACATCAACCGCGCAGGCCCTCCACGTGCGGCAAGGTTTTCGTGAACAAAACTTGCATTTCTCACAGTGAAATCCGTCAGAAAAACGGTAAAGTACGACTTTACCATTCGGCGTCGGATTCGCCGTCGGATTGTTTACCAATCGGCGTCTGATTGTAATTTGAATGTACGAGAAAACCTAATTCTGCTATGAGGAAACTCAAACACAAACCCCTTTTCCAGCATTTCTACCAGACCTGCGCGCGTCGGGGCAATAGCAAACAATTGTTAAAATAATAAAAAAGGTGCTAGGGCCATCACATTTTAATATAAGACCACTTATATTGCCCCTGGGAAAACGTCTTTCCAGCAATGCATGTCTGTTTAAAAGTGAAGCCGACTTTAAGAGGATCAGTGTAAGCTTGGTCTTTGTAAGCTAGCTTTTCCACGTTCAGTGTTGCAGTGAATGAAGCCTACTTGCCGGTTGCGAAGGATGCGATGCGAACGGGTCTCGATAACGCTATCGCGTATTATTCTTAAAGGCGAAGCTTAAGCGTCCTCCAATTTTTTCAGTGCAAAAACTCAAACAAAATGTTCCTTTGAGAGCGAATGGAAGTGAGCACGGCACATCGCAACTTCTAGTAGGTTTTTGTTGAAAGCTTGAAACAACTTCACATTCGTGACCCTTTTCTCGCAGTAAACTCTGATGACATAAGCAAGTTCTTCCTGCAAAACCAGAACATAGGTTACGCATTCTCTGTTGACATTGAAGACCTATTGTATTATGTGCCTCACGACACGTTGTTTACTGCTGTTCGGAATTGTGTTGAATTCAACGGGGATGTTTCTTTTCAAAATAGTGTTGGTATGTGGGTGGACAACTTTTAACAGCAGAGCTGTTTACGCCGACCGTCAGTCCGTAACGCATTACGGACTGAGGCGCGCGCTAGGCTCGGTAAAGAGAAAATTAGAGAGATAGAGAGAGAGAAAATTGTAGCAGCACCAACGAGGCAACGCACAGAGCTGCTGCCGAGGCCGTCCGCGTTTCCCCCTTTCCCTGCTTTCGTGCCGAACACTCGCGGTGTCCGTGACTGCAGCCGCGGACACAAACAAGCTCACAGCCGCCGAACGCTCGCGGTTTCTGGCGGCGGCTCGGCAAGTTTCGACCAGCCACGCCTCGGCAAGTGTGGAGGCGCAGCTTGGCCGTGACGTCTCCGGTGAGATAAAGCTCGGAGCCGCCGCGACCGAGGCAGAACTCTTGTTGACTCTGCGGTGGGTTCATGTAGCCTTGACATGGGACGACCAAAAAAGATCCGGACACCCGAAGAAGCCACCGCTCACCCTGAAGCACTACGCGCGGCCAAGCGAGAACCTGCGCGTCCACGGCAAGCCGATTCGGAATACCGTGCCTAGCAGCACTTGGCATTTCCTAGCAAAACTTAGCCAAGCCTAGTAAAACCTGCAAGAAGCTAGGTCGATCCCCAGCTCTACTCTTTACTCTAACCTTGCACCACTAGTGAAAGCTGACCACATTTTATATTTCCTTGAGACCTACCAGAAGAACACTTTTATCTCATTTGACAACTGGTTGTTCTCTCTGTCTTTTCATCCCTTTGAACCCCTACCCCCTTGTAAAAAAATAAATTATGGGGTTTTACGTGCCAAAACCACTATCTCATTATTAGGTATGCTTCCCCCGTGTAGGGAAGCAAGCCGGACGTGCGTTTGGTTGACATCCTTGCCTTTCCTTTCTTCTTTTTTCCTCCTCCTTACAAAGCAAGGGCATAAGCATAGGGATCGTGCTTAGTAACCTACTGTGTGACATATTCCTGTCGGAAATAGACAAAACTCTTAACATATTTCACAGTTCGCATGTCTTTATAAAGTTCTGGATATGTTGATGATTTTTTTTAAATTCTGATGAAGCAAGGAAGTACTTTTAACTCTTTTCATGTTAAGATTTTAGATAATTTTAAACTTAGCGGCAAAGGCCTGTATTTTACCTTTGAACTCCCTGTAGACAACACCCACCACTTCTTGGATTTAAGCTTCACTTTCTCACAGGATCATGTTTGCTGGTGCTATTCACCGCAAGCAAAAAAAAAAAAAAAAAAACCCTTGTGCCTTACGACTCGACGCACTCTAAGCTTGTGAAAAGAGCTATTGCTTCATTCTGCCTGGGGTTAACACTCAAGACGTCTTGTGAACACTAGCATTGCAGTACAGTTTTGACCAACAGTTAATTAGGCTTTCAAAAGCCGGCTACCCTCGTTCGGTTCAGACGTCATTGGCCGAATCCCTACAACATAATCTAAAAGCGGGCACACCAGCGAATGAGGCCAGAGCCCGTGAGCGGAGTGGCCAAAGGCCGCAAGTCCTGCCATATGTGCATCAATTGAGCCACAACTTAAAGAAAGTGGCGAACAGGTACGGAGTGCCTGTAGTGTTCTCCACTCTTAACAGGCTCGCTCATCTGTGCCCCCGCATAATGGTCAGATTTAAGGTAGGCTGCCAAGTACAACACGTCACACTGTTCGGGCGGTGCGCCACCGAGGAACTTATGAAATCCCCCTGTCTTGTGGAAAGTCCTATATAGGGCAAACTGGCCACTGCGTCAATAATCGAATGAAGCAGCATGCTAATAACATGACGAAAGACTTGAATGCGCATCTTTCGGTGCACTGTAAAGTCTGCCCTCGTCGTCCGAGATTTCATGATAAGGTCCTTGGCAGAAGCAAAGATAAAACCGCATGTGAGCTATTGAAAGCGTTTTACATAAAATAATATAGTAGTGCTTGTCTAAATCTATTCTTTTGTACACCGCGGTGCCTACTTTCTTTAGATCTTCCGAATGATCATGTTATCCCTGATATTCGCCCTCTGTAGACTGCCCGACGTGGCTGGTGCGCCTGCGCGTTTGGAAAAGTATATATACTGTATCTCGCTGTCTTTTGAATAAAGTTGTTAGTAGCGCCTGTGACGTGTGTCTGTGTACGTTCTTTGTAATTGTAGCATCGCGCTACAATGTGTCGTTAAGAAAACACCAACTTGCCCAACAACAAATCTTTTACTGACTGATACTCGTGTAATATAGCTCCCTCATAACGCATTGGATATATTGGTCATCATACCGTATTGGTGAAGCAGCGCAGTGACAAGGACAAAGTGGAGAGACACAAGAAAACACGACACTCGCTGCAATTGCAACTATTTTATTTTTGAACGAAAACTTCATCTTTATATACCCGCGCACCCTCCGACGTCAAAGATGTGAAAGGCGAGATTAACAGCACTTTTACAAAACATATATCCGCGCACACTCGGGCGTCAAAGATAGGCAACATATCTTACACGCTGTGCAATCCTATCCTAATCGTTGTACCCCGAAGCACATTCATTTTTAGAAATTTAATCTAGTGACCTTCCGAAAAGGCGACCTCACTATGGCTCAGAAGAACAGATGGTTGACTTAGACAACCCTCCTTTCTCTGATGATGATTAATCACCAACTCGCTCAACTTTCCACATTACTGGATAGATTGGAGTCGGGGCGTCCACTGCCAGCGCAGTCAAGAGTTTGAAGGTTGGGAGCCGCCAACGCGACGCTTCTAGGGGCACTTTCTGTCGAAGATGTGCTGCGCCAGTACTGCGCTGACACTAAGGAAAGTGGACTGGAGCTGGTCTACAAAATATAGCGCTCTTATTGAGACCAAAAACAATTTTTTGACACAGGTAAAAATTGGTGTCTGCGTACTTATATTATTTTCAATAAGCGGATTTCTTCCTTGGTTCTTTTCTCGTTTAAAGACAACCAATCTGCCTACAACGAATGCATCGCACATGTTCGTTTAAGTTTACGTATAGAAAAGTTCACGCATACAGAATTGTCCGGTATATCAGATTATTTAAGGGCATGATCCTGCTCGCTATAAACGGATTTGACTACAACTACGGGCAACTACTGATTGTGCATGACTGACTTATGCATTCTCTGCACGGTAGGGCTCCAGAATACTGTGTCTGTCCCCTACATCTAACGAACGTGATGAGTACTGTGACTTCATCTTCGACTTACTCTGCGGCTCCGCTCCTAAGTTCTACATTTGCAACCCTTCGTGTACTCGGCCACTGGAAAAGGCTGGCTTCAACAGACGGCGCTGGATGTGACTAAACATTGCTGCCGCCGCATTGTCGTTGTGTACCGGCTCTGTGCTTTACCTTTGTCTCTAAACACACATAAGACTGCATAAAACACATAAAACTAAACAACACATCAAAATTATCGACACTGGAAGAATGCTGTCGCGTTGTAGTGAACGTGAAGAACCAAACGGTATGAAAACTGTCGGTTGAAAATCCAACACTTCATTGGACAGTCTTGTCCAAACAAAGAAGAGAGATAAGTGACACTCCAATCCACACGATAGCGGTGCTAAAGGTCATGTGTCGTTGAAATCTGAGCTCACGGGTCAAGTCATTCGGCTATTTGTACATATCGAAAGTTTAACCAGCACAAGAAGACTAACACGAAGGTACACGTACGCAAAGTAGCAGCGTTCTTAAAAACACAACCTTTGCGCGACCTGACAGAATCGGCGACAAATTTCCGACAAAGCTGTGTTCTTTTTTTTTTAGTTTGTTTTGCCGATAATCACCACCTTCCAACGATTTCACCAGCACCACGAGGGTTTTTCCAGGTCGGCGCCATTTCCTAAGCAACAGCAAATAACACACCGAAATACACCCGATTTTGCAGAGTATAATAACTGTCTTCATGAGCAACAAAATAAGGAGAATCGAGAGGCTCGAGTTTTGTTAGTTAAAATCATGCAGGAAGGAAATGGACTAGGAGGGAACATACGTCACGCAGCCAGCCTTTGCAGGTGAACTCTCCGTGAAGCCATTCTCCCTTTTTCCCTCGCACTGTGCGCCCAGCACGTGACCTTTCAGACGATGAATTGGCTGAGAATATTCAGTTCGCGTTTGTTTTTAATAGATGCGCACTTGTTAGGCTGCCCTGTGTTATCTCTGTCTGCAGAGCAGGATCACTGAAACCTACCACTCGCTGTGACGCGATGGTCACGTGTTGAGCATACCCGTTTGAATTGAATAGTGTTGGGCAATGCTGCCTTCTAGTTCTTTTCTTCCTTCCTTGTAACCACATGAAGCAAAACGACAATGATGCCAGAGAAAGCATAGAACAAATTAACTGTTTATTTGAAATTTACAAAGAATTCCAAAAATTAAGGGAAATTAATGTTGTCGAAAGGACAACTTGCACAGCTGCTAGCTAGCCGAATTAGCATCTTGTGCATTAAGCGTACGGTGCATTACTATTGGCCTATACAGCGGCGACAATCCGCACGTCCACTTTTTTGTGTATTTGTGTGTGTGTGTGTAAAATCTCACAATAGTTTCCGGACCACGGGATCACACAAAACGTTGACTTTCGGGAACCGTGCATAATAATGTCGTTCGCACGTACTAGTTCAAACTAGAAGTGCAAACACCATGCTGCGCTGTGAGGCTGTGGAGACACTCAGCTTTATCTCAGATTTCGTGGCACATAAAATGTTTTGTATCACTGCGCTGGATCTGAAGTGCTGGGAGTGTTAGCAAGCCTCACTGACATCCAATACTGCGGATGACGAACGTCCTTTCAACTATATTACTATGTCTTGCGTCTTGGGGCGCTCTCATTCATAACGAATACATAACGACTAGACCATTTCAACAATTCCCTGCTTGTGTGTCACTGGCTGAGCTAGCATACGCGCGTGTGTCCTGGGTGCGTGTTTGTGTGGTAAATTTGTCTGGGAAACAGAACACTCTGAAGTCTGAACACGTGTCATCGGGGGTTAAAAGTGTAATAGCCTAGGGATGGGAACAGCGTAAAACATATTTCTGTGCTAACTTTTTTTTAGATGATTGTATTCGTTGCAACAAAGTTCCATGCTGATGTTTGAACGCCATTGCTTTATCGGCTAGAAACCGCACGACTGGTCGTACACTGGGTACTTGGGCGATGAGCCGCAGTTCTCGTCGTAGATGAACTCGCAGCAATCGTTTGGCTGGTCGAGCGTGCCCAGGCGTCGCCACAAGGAACAGCCGTTACCTGTGAAGTTCGAGCAAAGTGAGGGAGTGAAATTCAGGCCATCGATATTGGACAAACTTTGCATATCATTTTGAGATTACTGTACAGCATCTCACAAAAGGCACAACGCGAGCAGACACCTTATTATGAGGTGTGTGTGCTCAGTCAGCATTCATGCGTATCTATCGATAGAAATTCATCCCGTTACCCACTAGAATGCGCACTAGTTACGAAAAAGGGACTTGGTCTTTAATAGTAATTGTCCAATTTTTACCAGATTTAGGGAAATCGTAAGCGTCTTCTGATGCATTTACATCGACCCTCTAAGCGTTCTTTTCCATGAAAGAACGATAGAAGAAACATTACTGTACCGCCTGCGAACAGGAGTTCTTTTACAAACGCCTATTGAGGCCTAATTGGAATGGCGGACAGTGCCAACTGCAGCACATGTGGTACGTGTTGAGGAAACCATCAGACATCTCCTATGTGACTGCCCCAGATACGAAGGAGTACCCATCGGTCGCGTCTATGGGGTACTTCGACGACAGTCCTTTTACGGGGGAGAAGAACTTAGACCCGTGGCCTCGTGCGTCTGCTGGGTACAAGGCTGCAAAAGCGCTTCTGCGTTTTTTGAGGTGCACTGGCCTGTATAACCGCCTGTGACGAAACTCGGCGACGAACGCTTGACTGCGTAACTGTGCAGGGTGTGAACTCCCTTCTCCTCTTTCAATCCCCTTTCCTCCTTCCCCAGTGCAGGGTAGCATATCGGGCTCAGCCTGGTTAACCTCCGTGCCTGTCCCTTAAGACTTCTATCTCTCTCTCTCTTTCGATAATTCTTATTTTGTTAAAAGTTGCTGCTGGCTAGCGCTATTTTAACGGGAAAGTGTTTTGCGCCGGTCTCCCCCGAAAGTTTGTCGGTTGTACATACGTCAACCGATCATCATCATGCTAGTTTCCTGGAATCCATGCATGATGGTGCTACTTTGCCGTTTGTGAACTGAAAGCGGGACAGTTGGAGAGCGCCACCAGATGGTGTTGCCGTCCGCGCATCATCTCGGAGGAACACGTCGGTCGGCAGTCAGTACGGCCGTAAGGCTGCGTTTGGCACGGCCGCGCGGGTCCTATCTTGAAAGCGATCTCCGATGGGGACAGAGTGCGCAGAGTGCTGATAGCTTCGTGTCAGCTGTGTTCTGGACGTTTAGTTCGCGTTGAAGCGAGAGGTAGCACGAAGGTCAATTCGCTAGCTGCTGCTACCGCGCTTCCTCGCTCTAGCCTTTTGACAGCGAGTTTCCGTGCTCATCGAGGGAGATGCGTTCATGTTTGCTATCGCGCGCGCGTGACATCATGTTTGTTAGTTTAGTTAGTAAGCTAATGTTTACAAGAATATACGGCCGATAAAACTATTATCCTTCCTTTGTATAGCTGTCTACTAATTTGCTATCGCAATCAATGCTTCGCCTTTCGGGCGAAACTGCGACTATTTTTGTTTCCCCTTTCGTTCCGCCTGAGATATGACTTGTGTACCTCAGTCATCTATATAGTTGCAGCACCTTTCAGAATAAAGCAGTTGCGAGTATGCGCTTGTGCTGTGTGATTCCTCCCTTGTCCCCGTTTTTTTTTTTCGTGCAGTAAGAACAGGAACCGCGTATATTTCTCTGTAATTTTAACTTTACCTATCTTCTTTATATTATTAATTATGTGTGCAGGAGAGGTTGACATCATAAATGCTGCCGGTTACCCCTCGCTTAGCCAAACTATACATAATAAAATTAGACCGGCCCGAGCAAACAAATGAAAAGGATTGATTGATGGAACAACTTTATTGAGTAATGAAATAAAATGTAGCTAACCCTTGTAACGTGTTAACATGCAGCTCACATAATTTTCCCTTGAATGTTTTGATGTGATATGTCGTAAAACGGCGCGTCCTTGAGCTAAAGCTTCCTCTTAACTGCCAACAACAGTTACGAGCTTTTGAAAAGTGGATCCAGCTTACTCATACCTTAAAGAGGGTAACGTAATGTAAAAGAAACAGAGGTCACCCGATTTCTGCTTTTAAAGACGATAGTCTTTCTTGGGGAACTTAAACGCTGAAAATTTGGTCTGTCGGTCTGTCTGTCTGTCTGTCTGTCACCCGATTCAGCCACCCGGCCAAAGTTGGACCACTTGCTTACCGCCCACACTACTTAAACTGGTACGGCTGTTCATACTTGTGAACGTTATCGATCACAAAGTAAATATTACGCATATCTGAGGCGCAACATCACTAGGTAAGTATTAGGAGGTGTGTTCCTTTAATAGAAAATACATAGATACGTAACTCTAAAGACCCTAGTTTCTTAAGCTGCGCTGAAAATGCCATGCTATGCGCGCCGACGAACGACGTTCCCCGACTGCGCGCCGACGAGCGCCCTCTGGAATAGAGGAAGGAAACCCTCTGCACAAGCTCATGTTTCCCGATGTATTGCCAGATGGCGTCCATGTCTCACGCAGCGCCTCCTCAATTTTATCAATGCCAGCCAGATGCGGCCGATTCAACATAAAGGAAGCGCTGTCTGAGGCAGGGCAAAACATAAATGGCCGCTTGATGAAATAATGCGGTAAAATGAAATCTGTTCAAACAAACCTCCATTGCATTTATCATGCCAGGACGGAAATGGTACGAGAACAGCATCACGGGTGGCCGCGGATCAGACCAGCACTCATGTGGTACGGCCGGCAGAAGACTATCGTCTTTCGACTACATTTGCAGCGAAGCACGCAGATACGCGGCAATTTTTTGGTCCAGCTCTCAACTTACCTACTGGGACGAGAGCAGGCTTTCACTGTGAAAACCACCACCTTCTCAAGACTAATTCCTCTCAAGAATAACTTATTTTGGTACGCACAGTCAGCTTTGGCGGCAACTAGCCCTGCCTAGTGCGGCCTCCGTAATGCAGTCATAGACTTCTCGGATCGGACTCGTCTGCTCGACGAAGTGTGCAGTGCGTTCAGCTGCCGACTGCGCATTGCCGAAGAAGTGGGACTTTCATCCCAAGTGCCAGAAACATTTTTTTTCTTCGCTGTTGAGTGAGGCTGAAGCATGGGACAAGGTTGCCTGAAGTACGTATATCCCTTACAAATATTTGTTGAGAGCGCCTATGGAAATTTTAGACATTTGTCTATAAGAACTGTAGGTTGTTTACAAATTCTGTAGACTAGTTTATAAGCAGTTTAAGGCCTTAAGCCCTAGCATTTTTTATCCGCTTTTATCTATGCAAACACTATAAACAAATTGAAATATTGTGTATAGGTAAACCCTAAAGATGGTTCAATAGAAAATACAAGGGCTTAAGCCTTTCCACTTATTAATGACATTTGTCTACAGAATGTCTAGACAAATACTTACGACTTGCCTACCATCTTCGCTACCAGTGTCCACATTTGTGGACACTATTTTCTAAAGCCAAGTTCGCCTGAGAAAAAAAGTTGCGAGACATCCAAATTGCGCCTCTTTCTGAGCCGGGGCCTTCGTTTACTCAACTTTCGAAGGGCGAAGCTATGCCTTGGCTGATACGGCCGTTAACGAAATAGAAGATAGCTGCGAGCGTTTTGACAAGTCTTCCTATTCGCTACCAATGTCCACATTTGTGGACTCTTTTTCTAAAGCCAAGTACCCCTCAGCGAAAATTTCTGAGGCATCAAAATCACGCGAGTTTGTCAGCGAGCAGCATGGTTTACTCTGCTTCCAGAGGATGGTTCTATATCTCGGCTGAGGTGACAGTAACAAAACAAAAGAAAAAGATCACTGCGACCAGCTCACGAAATGTTTTCATAACTTGTGCCCATAATGTCTGACAGCTTTTTTGTTTTTTTTTGTTTTTTTTTTTCTTTAAAATGTTAGTCACTATTTTTTTCCGTAGGCTCCTTAAATAGCGTGCAATAGTTTTTTTTTTAAGACTTACACTTCCCGCCTACATTGCCTTCGGTAGTTAAATGTATTGATATTTATTGGAAGACATATATTGTAGAATGAATTTAACACGATTTTTTTTCATTTATGCATCTCACATGCATTTTTATTTTGTTTCATTTTCTAACAATTCTCTATAGCCTAGCACATATGAGGTACTCACCGTTATCAGCATAGCGGTGTCGAATGACAACGCAACTTGCGCAGTCTACGTAAATTACGTAGAAATCCTCCAGAGGGATATCAGCTACGAAAAAGCGTGAAAACAGAGGCCGTCAAGAACATTTGTTCAAACCACTGTTCCGCTAAATGAGAGCAATGTTACATTCCATAATCAAAGCGATCCACGCATATTGCCTACCACGTGTCATTGTTGGAGCCTGGAGTTTTCTGAGTAACCATCGTAGCCTCACCGTCTAAAGTTCGTTCTGAGCTATCCCTTCAGAAACCAATCCTGACCTATGATTCATTTCGAAAGAATGTGGTCGTCTATCGTGGGCTTAGTCATCGTGTGGCTCAACATATCTGCATCACATTGTTTGAAAGGTCACGGGTTATGAGCTAAGAAATTCTGAGCCTCGAGTGAAACGGTGATTTGTAAAAGCAACGAACAGGTGTTTCTGAATATCTTAATATGGGAGTGTTAGCTGGTGAGCGATCGATACAAGCAAGAGGCATAGGATTAGTGCAAGAAAATCAGGGACGATTTTGACTTTGCCGCTGTCTGTAAGCAGAGATAACTTAGCAATATAGGGACAAAGGTTTTTCTTAAGAAAAATTGAGGAAAGGTTAAGGAGCAAGGGGAAATTTCAAGGGACAAATATAGAAAAACTTGCTTTGATCAAGCAGACTAGGTGACTATTGGTCGCCGCCGCGTTTCAGAGGGCATGCCACTAAAAATCAATAGCTCAAAATTATCACCACATATTAATGAAATAGAGCATTAACGCAAGATCACATGATGACGCGGATAGTCCAGAGATCGGAAAACTCGTGCATCCGTTATTTCTATCACCGACCTTAATACGTTCTCGTTGGTTACTTTTAAATACCAGGTTTCAGAGTTATACTACTTTTAAAAAAAATAAAAGGTAGGAGACCCTAATCTTGGACTTAGGTTCCTCTTAGTGGCCGTCGCACCTCGGCGCTGGTGTTCTGGGCATCAGTGTGCGGTAATCAGTGATTTCTAATTCTTATTATTCCAGGCACTTCAGTACTTTAACTTGTAACTAAACTTATGCTCTGATATCATATCTATAGTGAAACCCATAAATTTTGTTCTCTGCCATATTTTTCTATTTTCTGAATTTCGTCCCCGGTCTTCTCAGTAGAAACACGAGCATCACTCGAAGCTCGTGCCACTACAACTAAATCTGGCATATGGCTTGGTAATACTTACGATTATCGGGAGTGAAGCTGTGTATGTCCTTTCCTGTGTAACATGGCGATGAATCTAGCACAAACTTTCCGGTTCTGAAATACATTTAAAAAAAAAACTTGGATTGACAGTGTCTTGTCCGCTGAGGAAGCGAACGGCACTTGAGGTTTTCTACATTTTATTTGTTCAACCACGGCAAAAATGTCGCAGTGAGCATTTTACACAGATGAGCTGTGTTGCATAATATTTCGAATAAGAAACCACGAACTTCGCTGACGGATCAGTTCATTTTGAGCACATATAAATTATATGTGCCTGAACACGTCATCTACAACAAAAAAAAAAAGGAAAATGAGACCATCCCAATTTTCTGTCGGGGAGGAAAAAAGTGCTATAATCGGCAAATTGATGTCTAGTTCTCCAGCGCCAACGCAGCAAATCTCAGCATTTTCAAGTACTGACAAAAATTGGTATGTGCCTTCGATCACTAGATACAGCTGATAAGAACGTACTTGAGAGAGACAGTGTATCTACGCCATCTATTCTCATTCTTTTTTTTTTCTTCAGCTTTTAGCTTGTTTATATTTTTCCATGAGACGTGTATTCGTGCTCGTTGCTGTAATTTCCCATTAGCACTGTTTACACTTAAGCGGTCAACTCTTGGTACAATACAATCAGTTTTTAAGCCATGCCCTTTCACCTTTCATTCTAAGTTTTTCATGCCTCACTTTTCAGCATTGCAAAACACTATCTTCCTGTTTTCTGAGACCACGGAACCCAACGGACTGACATTGCCTGCTTACACCTGAAGCTAATTCCCCATCTTCTTTCTTTTTTTTTTTTCATTCCTGCTTAGAAGAACCAGGCCGTGCACCCACTCTCCTTGTTCCTCGCTGTAGCAACTGAACACCTCATCCCTTCCCACCTTTTCTTTCTTTCTTTTGAACACCAGTTCCCTCACCCTACTGTACGCGCCCGCTTATTCTCCTCCTCTATTTAGGGTGAGGGGGGTGAGCTATGTATATAAGCGCTCTCAAGGAAAGCACTGTGTTCCCCTTTTCGAAACCTCAGCTGCAGAGACAGGTCTTGTTCGACCACTGTTCTTCTATTTTGGTGCTTGTTTCATAGAGAGGAGAAACAATTCTCACGTGTTCTGTGTTCCCTGCTCCCCAAAAGTGAAGACGACGTTTGTCGTAAAGTTCTCGTAGCTGCCGAATCTCTTATAACGCAGGCACTTGGCGTTTCCTCCGAAATCAGGATCTTCGTAATAGTTTCTGAACATGCAGATCCATTCTCCTACATCCGGGTAGCACTGGACACAACGAATAGAAGAAATCGAAAACATCGGAAGAACACAATTATGCGACTACATTCGGAACACTCCTAGTTTATATTCATTATTGTCCGGAAATCGTGGTGCGTTCTTTGAAGTCATTCTTGGTTCGCTGACTAAAAATAACTCCCCGCTTGACACGTAACCAAAAAGTGGAGTTGCTTTCCTAAATGTACTATCTGCAATCCAATCAATATTACTGTCATGCGTTCAAAAGCGTGATTCATCTTGTTGCCTGGTAATGCTATTGACGATGACTGCATAGAAAGAACAAAGCGATTATCGCCGATTGGTATATGACTGCGCGACAGACGAAACACAGTGAAAATAAAACCACAGGACGAGTGCCGACTTCCAACTGAAACTTTAATGCCGAGCCCGTGGAAATAACATACATCGCAGAGCCTGCCAAGAAAGGATCGGTGTGAAAAAGAGAAGCGTATCAACCCGTTTTTAAGTACTCGTTCTTTAGAATATGCAAGGCAATCGAAGGGTACGCGACGTATGCTTCCGACAGTTTGCAAAGTGCTTCGACAATTTCCCGTTTCGTATGCCCCCTGTGGTAGTGTTGGCAAACATGAGGACACAGCCACAATCGCGACATTGATGTGACAGGTGCGAGCTAGCTTGACTTTCCAGGGAATTTTAGTACTCCCGCAGGCGCGCATTAATGCAGAGTTCCGTCTGCCCAACATTCATACGATTGCTCGCACACACCGCGAATTCCTCATCTAATAATATTGTAAGATCAGACGCGATACCATGTAAAAACCAAGGGATCATTAAAAACATATTTACATCAATGAAGAAGACAACACACAAACGTGAATTACACAGGCTGGGCTCCGACTGCCCAATTGCGTACCATTCTGTTTTTTTTTTATTTATTCTTCTGTTTTCGTTTGTTCGTTTCTACTTCCTGCTGCTACCCGATCCCTCTTAGTGGGCATGCACCTTAAATGCGGATCATTCTCAGCATCATCACCTGGCATTTCGTGTTTGTGTTTTACATTCCTTAGCTATGTACCATCATTCGTAATTAGTCACTACCTCTCCCACCTTTCAACAATAATCCCATATGATCGCTTGGTGTTACCAGACATAGGAGTACAGGGCATATTTTCTCCCGTCATTATCAATGGCACCGATGAGCCTTACCTTGCTGACATCCTGATACTTTTGCAGATCACTACGAGCTTCAGGGTAACTGGGACCCCTTGCGAGCACTCCTAGTTCCTGTGCGAGTAAGGCGATGGCAGCGAGAAGAATTTTTTGCTGCGTGAGAGCCATGCTTCACTGCTTGAGAGAACGCGGGGCACTATGAGTGTTTGCGGCTTTTCTTTTAAACGTTAAGGCATGCGTATACGATGTTGATGTCTCCGTTTCCTTTGTCGTAAACCATGTTTGTGCAGGCCTCTGTGTTATAGGTGTCATAGACACAGGAAGTGGGCTATAATCCCTTTGAGCAAAAATACCCGAAGGACGGGAAATGTCGATCGAGAGCGATGACACCTCACTGGAAAAACGTTTTAGAGTGCACAATGCGAAGGAAATGGCTGCACTTTTTTCATAGCACAGTATGTCATTGCTTTTTAACGCAATAGCGTTTATGGCCCCGTGTCGCAGAAAATCCGGCGTCGGCAACCGGCGTGTGATCGCGGGTGGCGGAGAAAATTATCCAACCACATCAACCGCGCAGGCCCTCCACGTGGTACAGGGTTACGGTGAACAAAAATTGAATTTCTCACAGTGAAATCCGTCAGAAAAATGGTAAAGTACGACTTTACCATTCGACGTCGGATTCGCCGTCGGATTGTTTACCAATCGGCGTCGGATTGTAATTTGAATGTACGAGAAAACCTGATTCTGCTACAGGAACTCAAACACAAACCCCTTTTCCAGCATTTCTACCAGACCTGCGCACGTCGGGGCAATAGCAAACAATTGTTAAAATAATAAAAAAAAGTGCTAGGGCCTTCACATTTTAATATAAGATCACTTATACTGCCCCTGGAAAAACGTCTTTACAGCAATGCATTTCAGTTTAAAAGTGAAGTCGACTTTAAGGGGATCGGTGTAAGCTTTGTCTTTATAAGCTGGCTTTCCCACGTTCAGTGTTGCAGTGAATGAAGCCTACTTGCCGTATGTGAACGATGCGATGCGAAAGGGTCCCGATAAAGCTATCGCGTTCTACTCTTAAAGGCGAAGCTTAAGGTGGCGGTCCCACTCCGGCGGCACGAGCACCCCGATTTCAGTACTTTTGGAGCAACCGTATTGGCTCTTCTACTTAGGATATAAGGCTGTCGTATATATCATAACAAAGCTTATTTCTAGTAGATTCCAACTATTCATAATATAAAGAAATTTATTAATCTGAATAAAAGAAATAAATGTTCAAGAACAAGCATGAAATACATGGTTTTTGCGAACTGTGTCTCAGTTGTGACCATATTTAGAAGGAACTACCGCATGTACTGCATTGCGGCTTGCTCTGCAGCTTTAGGACATATTTATCTAGTTCCTAGACGTAGCAAAATAATGTGGAATTTAAATTTTTGTGTAATTTACTTTTGAAAATTGCCAAATATCGCAATCTTCTATTGTAAACAGCCCAACAAGTACATGCACAAGCAAGCTAAATTTTGGATAAAGTAGTGTTCAAGGAATTTTCATTTAGGAAGCCAAATTTTATCCATGTACCTTTTAGTTTTCGTAATAATGCGTCCGAAATTAATCAATATTTATCATTCTGGTTCTACTTTTGGTCATTTTTGCGGGAAGGTACTAAAGCTACGAAGCTGTGGTTTAAAAGTAATAAAGGTACATGAATGAAATTTTGCATGCTAAATGGAAATTCCTTGAGCTCTACTTTATCCAAAGTTTAGCTTCCTTGAGCATGTAGTTGTCAGGCTGTTTACAACAGAAGATTGCAATATTTGGCAATTTTCTAAAGCAATTTTCTAGGCTCGTGTTGCCGGAGTGGGACCGCCACCTTAAGCGCCCTCCTATTTTTTTTTTTTCAAATGGTGCGGATAAGGGAATTCGTCGACGCACGTAAACTCAACCTTGCTCTGACACCATTTCTCTAATATTGTCGCACACATGCTCAGCTGCACCTGAAACGTGTTGTTAGTGCACCGCAACTCTGCTTGTGCCATATTATTGGTCTTATGGGCTCGACTTGCTCCTCAACCAGAAGAAAGGAAGCTGGTGTGTTCACTGTAGTTTGTCCCTGAAACGACTTGGAAATATAGTGACGTTTACTACATTAATGACACAGTTGGTTATGGAGGTCATGAAGTGTCTGGCTAATACGTACCAAATTAGCAAATTTGTATCATTATACAAGTCACTGCCTGAGCATGCATACCTCGAACCCTCAAAAGTCCCCAAAACGTTTTGCCAACAGTCCACGTGTGAGGAGGCTTTCTTTTTTTTTTTTTTTTTTCTGTCGCGGTTATTTCTTTACCAGAAGAGAAACTAAGAGTTCTGCATTTTTTGTACTTCGACGTTTGTTTGAATTTACGTAACAGTTACATTGTTGAAAAACAAACGTGAAGAATAGCACATCAGTTATGTGAAAGCCTGGAAGGTCAAGGAAAGGTGTTTTCCGGTTAGGCGTTGGTGCCAAGTTTGAATCCTTGGGCCAGGACGAATATTTATTCAACTGCGAAGCCTCCTGTCTGAGTAGCTGTTGTGGTTTCCTTTATAGCTTCCTACTACGATCGGGTAGATTTTTTTTCTTTCGTGAACGTCACGTATCATCATCAATGTGTGTCATAATTAACAAATGTTGTTCGGCGTTCTGTGCAGGTGCGAGGTCATTCCGGAGTTAGCAGCTAAACTCACCACTGATCATACTTGGGCCCGTAACGCAGTGAGAATGAGTACTGGCTTAAGGCTGAGTGAAAAGTGTTTTGAAACAAGGCTAATTGATTCACAATACGGTGTCCAGTCGCGAAAAAAATTTTGAAGACCATATGGCATCATCAAAAAATGTTATTTCCTTTAGCACAGCGTCACAGTGTAGACCTGCTTCTATTCAATCACTGCATTGCTCGAACACGCGCACGCAGGCTATTTCAGCCAGCGTGCGCTGGCTGGAAAGAAAGAAAGAAAGAAAGATGAGAGTGAGTGAAAGAGATGAGTGAGTGAGTGAGTGAAAGAAAGTGAGTGAGTGGTGAGTGAGTGAAAGAAAGTGAGTGAGTAGAAAGAAAGAAAGATGAGTGAGTGAGAGAAAGAAAGAAAGAAAGAAAGCGAGTGAGTGAGTGAGTGAGAAGAAATAAGAAAGAAAGAAAGAAGAAAGTGAGTGAGGTGAGTGAGAGAAAGAAATAAAGAAAGAAAGTGAGTGAGTGAGAGAAAGAAAGTGAGTGAAAGAGAAAAAGAGAGGAGAGAAACAGAGAAAAAGGGGAGCAAAGGAGAGAGAAAGAAAGTGAGTGAAAGAGAAAAAGAGAGGAGAGAAAGGGAGAAAGGGAGAAAGAAGAGAAAGGGGAGAAAAGGAGAGAGAAAGGGGAGAAAAGGAGAAAGAGAACGAAAGAAAGGACTGGACTGGAACACCAGCGCCCGCCCGAATTACGACGAGGCCCGGCGCCGACTATGACGCGCCAACCAAGAGCCCCTCCCTAGACAACAGCCACCGCCCTCCCTGGAAACAGTAGCTTCCACGAAATGACCGTCACGGAGAGGCGACTAATTCTTGCAAGCAGCCCGCGTTGAGCATTCCTGTGGAAACCACGTCAACGTTTGGTTCCCAAGGTGTCACTCGTTGCCTGGTGTGCGGCGGCGATCAGGCAACATTGGAGGCGGAGCCCGGTGGAACGGGGACACATCATGGGCGGGATATGGCGAATTGGTCGAAGATGGTCAGTGGCTAAGAAGAACTAAAGTGCATTTTCTCGTCGAGTGAAAGAGGAGAACGAAAGGGATAAAAAAAAGCGGGATTTGAGTGTTGTGGGGACGCTCGGAGGTGAAAACGTTAAGACATGCAATGACGTTGGCATGTAGACGGCTCCAATATCATGGAGCCTGTCTTGTAAATACCATGTACAGTTGTATATAACAACGGTTTTCTGATCTCCCTGGGCCTCTCCTTCTCCCGGTACCTGGCACGTCACCATCTATGCAACCTTCGTGGCCGCTCGGACCTCGGACTTCGCAACAATAAATGGTGGCTTGGAGTGTTCGAACCAGCGGGGGTCGTCCGGCGCGCGCGATCAGAGCGTGCGCGCCGTGAGCGTAGCGAAGTGGAGACCACACCTTTTACGGCGTTCTTCTGTGAAAATAAAGGCGCCTAAATATTGAAAAATAAGGTTGGTACACGTTACTACGTCTTCTATGCACATCTCCAAAGCCATTTTTTTTAATGAAAGAAGCCTACTCACTTGCGAAACAGAAGCGACTGGGCAAGGTGCGAAAAGTCAGCTAGAATGTGACATCAAAATCTTCATTGTGCGTATGAAGTGTCTCTGTGATGCAGGTACTTTTTTTTTTTTTGGTATAACAGCGGGTCGCTGAGGCAGAACCACAGTGCACTGACAAAGCCGTCTGTAGCCAAAAACACACACGACATTTAACACACACAAAAACAGGAAATATGTGAATAATGCTTATTAAGATGTTTCACAGCTAAGGATAACCTTAACGTGAATCAATTGTTGCATGGCCAGCAGTATGCATTAGAGCAAACGGGAACGTGCGACATAGTCACCGCAACATAGTTCACCGCGTTGCCTGATGAGCGGGGGAAGATAAGTGAAGCGATTAGAATCGAGCACACCAACGTACTGGTCGGGGTGCTACATCTATTCGAGTCGTCCAGAAGGGACATGCCCGTGGTTGACCGACAGGACGCAGGCGCTACAGCGGAAACCTTCGCGATGAAGTGGCTCGAGACCGAGATGTCCGGACCAGAAAGCTGAACGCGAGCTCGGGCCCGCGGCCCTACTGTTAACGTTTATGTCGCGATCAAGAATTGAAGCAGTTGCATGGTCCAACAATACGGGTCCAGGTTGGTTGAGCTCACTCAGCATTGTGGTGCAGATGGCATCCTATTGCGATCTACTGGATCCGGATCGTGCAAAATCATGGTCGAAAGTGACCGTGTGACTATCAGTGACCCGATCCTGATAGGACTCGACAGTGTTCCAATGTGCCCGAGTGACGGGGGCATGAATTCATCTAAAGTTTCGATATCTCAGGGACGTCACAGACGTTGTCGCGCGACGCGATGGTAAAATCATCCCTCTTGGTACTTGTTAGGTGTCTTTCCACACGAGTTTCTTCGTGGTTTTTTTTTAGGGCTTGATGAATTCTTTGCCTCTTTCTTCGTTTTCGTTTTTAACATGCAGTGATGTCCCATCACACCATACCACCCGCTGTGCCAGGGCGAAGCGGCCGCTCCTGCAGTGGAGGCACCCAGCGGAGACTACGGAGGCTTCACCCTTCATCTCGCCCGCCTCACCATCAGGGTGAACTGTATTGCGTGGACTATATCGCATGTTCCGGTTTGCACAAGTGCATTATGCCGAATATGTATTGTATCTTGCTAGCGTTCTTTTATTGCGATAGCAATTAGATGGACACTCCAGGCACATTTCCGCCGTCGGCGACGCCGTTGTCGTAATGTTCCGTGTAAAATTCAAGTGCTATAACACCATGGCCGCGTGCCGTATACTGTACGTGCGAGGGAAAGCGTGCGAGGGTGAGCCGAGGATCGTGGCTTGATCTCACTCGCGCAAGGGAGGAACGCTGGGAGGGAGCACGCCGTCTTCCCCTCCGCCGTCGTCGTCGTCGTCGAATAGCTCTTGTGGAATGCGGGGGTCATACTGAAAGCATTTTCGTCGCCGCGCCGTCTTCGTCTTACCATTGTGATCCCCGGTAGCTGCTAGCTACAGCCTTGCACGAGGGACTGGAATGGGACATAGTGCAAGAAAAACCACCCTAGATAGTGCCAGTCAAGGCGGCCCGCGGAGGCAGGTTATGCACGTAAGAGCCGACGTGAGCTCGAACATGAACGCGCGCCGTCATTCTCATGCCATCGACGTCATTCCATCAACGTCATGTCATATCTGCCATTGCGTCGTTGTCACAGAGCCACCGTCCTACCGTCGTAGTCATGCACTGGTCGTAATTTTGGCGTAATCGTCCGACTGTCACCAACCCACTGTCATCATACCTTTGTCGTCACCCCCTCCTCGCTATTCAAGACTCGTCATCCCGTTGCCGTCATGCTGTCGTTGTCACACTATATCGGCCTCACTTCAGCGTCGGCATCACCTTGTCGTCCACTCGAGGTCGCTCCATCTTCGTCATTCCTTAGTCTTCATGCGTGACATTGCACGATCGAGCGCAACAAGTTCATGGTGAGCGAGGCGGTACCCAGTGAAACTGTCCAAATAGGTCGTGCGGTTTGTACTTGCAAATCGTTTCAAATACTGAGAATGGACTTATTTCTGCCATCTTGTCCATGCGAGATTTAAGTGACGAAAAAAGGTTTTTGTCACCTCAGGCAAACTGTGTGCGAGAAAAAAAAAACTTATACTTAAAAGAACCAGCAGTATTTTGGTGTCGAAACCGGTTAATCAGGCTTAGCAATCGTATGTGCCGCTTTTCAATGACCAAACGATCCTTTAAACTTTTTCCGGTGCTGGGCGAAATCGAACGCACGGCGTATACATTGCGCCAATTGTTTCTGGCTATACATTCACGCAGGCGCCACGCGGGAATTCCGCGACTGCCGCGAACTGGTGCAGTGGGAAGCGCGAGGGATGAACGCGGCCTGCAAACACGCCTCATACAGAGCGCCTTTTGCCACTCGCACTCTGGTGTGTCTCTGCACTGCTTTAATGCTATCGCAATAAAGTCAATATTCGTCGTGCGATGGATTCTCTCTGCATTTTTTTATTAGTGGTTTGGATAGCGCTATGACTAAACATGTTCTGCGTGCTCATGCCCGACGTAAATTAACGTGGAACTTGTTCGAAACCAACGAGATACGTCGGACATACTACCATAAGGAAATCTACCGGATCCGTCTAAGTGCATGCCTGTAAAAAAAAAAGTTGAAGGGATCGTCTTACGTACCTTTAGCGACAGCCACCCCTTAAAAAGAAAAGCCCTACCAAATAATAAATGTTCTGACGTTCAAATATATCCTGTAATATGATTGTTAGTTATCAGGCAAACTATTTATTCCTGAACGGTTTTATATTATCAAAGAAGGGTGTAAGATACATTGAGTGTAAGAAGGGTGCATGACTGATTTCAGTGATTTGTTGCTCTCGTCTGTCCTCTTTGGTGTCCATGCGCTGTTAATCAAAACTGCGACATCATTTCGACCACCTCGCTTTCCTTTAACATTAACACGTAGCTCGGTACGCGAGCATTCTTGCATTACGCCCCCATCGGAACGTGGCCACAGCGGCCGGGTCCGAACCCGGGACCTCGATCTCCGCAGCGCAACGTCATGTCGCTGAGCTGCAGCGGCCGCAGCATTTTTTTTTTCAACTCTGTGTACTGCGCTGTTTTTATTGCAACTAATTACGTATGTGGGGACTTCGAATAATGCTTCGCAACATTAGATTTTGAACTGTTCTATAGGTTCAATACCGCGTCTAAAATTACTTAGCGTGTTTTGGAAGCACCGTAGTAATTACCGCACATACGACCGGATGTTCATCCAAAAGCGTTCAGGAAATCTAGGAGGAATGCTCCCACAAATGTCAGTAAGTCTGTTAATATCCACTTTAACGTACATATCAAAACAAAGGCCGTTATTGGTTAAACCAGCTTTTACTTTTTCTTCCTTTTTTTTTTGTAACAGCAATAATGAACATTGCAAGGGAAATTCTCTTCGGAGTAAGTCCTAATAGAGTTTGTTGCAACACAGTTTTATATAATAAGCAAATAAAAGCAAAGCCTTCATACAATAAAGCACCCAGTGACATAACGAGTGTTGCCTGGCGCGCGCCCATAATATAACTTTTGTCCTTGCGGGAGCAAGCCGCGTGCAAGCACGTTTCATAGTGGAGCATACGCTTAGTGTTAAGGACAAACATTGCGATCCATCATGTTCATCAGTCCTACACGACTGCAACCTCACAACTCCTTTCTACTGCCTATATCCAGTACATAGAGAACTCATCGGTAAAGGTCGTTGTTATTCTTGTTGTTGTCGTCGTTTCAAAGAAGACTCGGGTAAAATATGCTGTCGAAGGGCAGGCTATACTAATCATCAAAAAATTACCTCTAGTGACAAATAAGTGCCAAAAACACAACGAAACCATATCGGAAAGGAAAAATAGAGGAGGATTAAAACATATAAGTGAGACTTATTGTCCTTTTATATTTTTTCTTGAGTAATGATTTTGGCATTTTGGGATAGCTGACTTTGACGTAGCCTACCTTCCCATGCCTTCTACATCTGAATAAAAAAAAATGTATCGCCTGCATTACTATCGGAGGTGTTTCGTTTGAAAAATAGTTTTTTTTTTTTTTTCATGAGAAGGTTACACTGCGATTCAAAATGCGGAATCCTTCGCTGGTCTAGGCAGTGAACATGCGAGGCTGGGGGTGGCGGGCAAAGTGGTGTTTTTGTAGGAGTTGTTCGGTGATGCAGACATACTTTGCCGCCATTACCGTAAGCTTGAAAAGGCTAAAATAATAATTTTTAAATACGTTTCATATTGGAACTCTGGTGGCAGTTTATATAGCAAATTATAGAGGCAGTCATTTGCTTTTGTATCTTCAAAAATACACTGAACTCGAGATATTCATCATCGAATTTCACCCCTTATGCAGCCCCGCTATTAAAAGGTTACAGCTGAGCGATACGAGCGGTTGAGCGGAGACAGCAGCGGATCTCCCGCATCAGGGGCGTAGCCAGGGGGGGGGGGGGGGGGGGGGGGGGGGGAGATTGAACCCCCCTCACTTACCCACCTTTTGTTCTCGTCGCTTCGCGCTGATATAATTCATGAAACCGGTGCTACTATCACAATTTCATTCCTGGGCGCTTCCGTTTGGGTTGGTAATTTACAGCGCATCATGTCTGCATATGGAAAAAACTGTCACGGTGTTTGTCAAGGCTGTGACACTCCGTGAAGTTTTGGGCGAGAATGTGGCGGCCGCATTCTGAAGCAACAAATGCGCAACAAATGAAGCAACAAATGTGGCAGCCGCATTTTAGATGATGGCGAAAACGCTCGAGGCCCGTTTACTTATATTTAGGTGCACGTTAAAGACACCAGGTGGTCGAAATCTATGGTATATATTTCCGCCGCTTCCCTTCAGGTGCTGGTTAGGCCGCGCTCGCGCAGGATCTTAGGCTACGTTCACACTTGGTCTCGAAGCTGTCGGAAGCGGCAAAATCTCGCAAAAATCCGCCCGCCTAGGCGGCAAAACATTCAGAAAAACAGGCGGTGAGCCAAATCGGTTTCGGGTCGATTTTTTCGCCATGGCGAAGCGGAAACGCGGCGTAAAGTCGTTCTGCTTCACTGGAAGCTACACTAGCATGTAAACAACCAGTCGTAAAATTGAACATGGCACCAAAAGTGTAGGCTGTAATGCTGATCGACGCGATCAAGAACCAGCCCTTGCTCTACGACAAGAGTGGCACTAAGACGTACTGTCAGCAATACTCGCGATAGTATTCAACGTCGCGCGACCGGAGGTGCGGCAACGAAGCCTTGGCGTGACCCAACTTCTCGCGCTTTTGCAAAGCCAGGCCGTCGTTTCCGAGGTGTCCAGCCACCACCGCCGTTTCCGAGGTGTCCGCGTCTTCCGTTTATTTATTGTCCATTTCTAGAAAACAAGTAGGTAGAAGTATTAAAGCCATTTCTTCTTCCAATTCCACGGCAGACAATAGTTAGGCAGGTTCCTCGTTGGCGCTCCATAATTCTCCTCGCACTTGTACGGTATGCTGCAGAAGTCGCGGGGTGCTTTTCTCGTCGCGACGATAGATTGGGAGCGTAGGTCTCACGTAGGACGCGCAGGGTTTGGCGAACCCCAACACAAGGGCCAGCCCGGGTTTTAGCTGTGGTGTTCCCGTTGCCCCTTTGGTGTCCTGGAGGCGCCGACAATACGAAATGATGAAATGTTATTACAACTTGTAAATAAAAGCTATTAAAGAAATATTATCACGCCTAGGCACCAACCTGTGACTAGCGCTACCGCGCCCGTGTGAGGAGAATTACGGAACGCCAACGAGAAATTTACCGAAGGTCGCAGATGACAGGCGAAGTTGTGCAAAATGATCACTTTTGATGACGCGTGGGTCAATGAATGAACATACGGCTCGAAATGCGATAATGAGCGCCACCACGCCGACAAACGTACGCAGACGAGATGGATCTGGACGAAAACGGCAGCGGCGGCCGCGGCGGTAGCAAAACAATTGTGAACAACTTGGACAGGAGCGGAAAAAATTTCACGGCCGCTTAGGCCTTTCCGCCCGCTTGCCGCTTCCTAAGTGTGAACGTAGGCTTAGTCTGCGCTTAGTCTGCGATTTCGCTCCTACGGAAGGCTGGTAATTACTGTTGTGTTGTTGAATCCCAAACCAGCAATTACGGAAGACGGGTAGTTGCTGTTTTGTTGTGGAATCCCAAACCAGCAATGTACACACGAAGGGGTTGATGACAGCAGTGAAATTCCACTGACTCGCAACAGAATGCACGAAACAGACAGCCGACAAACATGAATTACTGCTGTGTGCAGTACAGCGTAAGTAAACTCTTGTTGCAGGCGCTGACAGTTCTCCTCAAAGTTCACGCGTCCTGAGAAATTGATTATGTGCACTATGCACTGAACAATACCGGAGTTCATTCCTGCATCACTAGTACACCAATCAGTCGAGATTCTGTGAGGTACAAGGCCGCTTCCTGTTTGCACCGGCGTAAGTGAAGCAGAAATGAGTTGCACGCACTACTTAAAATGCGTACACATGCCATATCTATGCTGTGCGGTGAAATATTCTGTACAATTCTGAATCTGTTGACGTAAAGGCAAAGGACGGCTGCACGCTAGCACACAGCGGAAGTCACAGCGGCCCATGCACTTGCCGCAGGAAATGCAACCCTCTCGTATGATGGAGCAGCGCGATGAAAGCTTCGAAAGAAAAAAAAGCATTACGCATTTTTGCTCGTATTTAAGCTTTCTAGCGCAAAGACGCAGCGAACAAGCTATTGCTATGGGAGTAGGTATAGCCTGGTCACACGTGCATTCTCCACGTGTATAGCCGTCCTTGACTTGTGAAACGCACTTCGCCCCGACGAGGACGACGGCCATCTACGCTTAACGGAAATGAACAATTAATGATGTCTTCTCCGATCGCACGGGTCGTCTCAATGATGCGTTTTCGAAGACTGGTTTATTCAGTGGCGCGATGAGAAACGGTTGCTCCAAACGCCCACTGTACCTGTCGTACTTACTGTATTTACTGAGCTTAATTACTTTACTTTTTACTTAATTTCATCACAAGCAAACGCACACGCGAAGGGGGGGGGGGGGGGAGGAGGTTCCATGTCTTTGATATACATGTATAGAGTCTGCTTAAACTACCAATATTTATTATCGATCACGTGACGTAGAGGAACGCAGAAGCTTGCCCCCCCCCCCCCCCCCCCCCCCCCCCCGGGAAGAATTTCTGGCTACGCCCCTGTCCCGCACGAAAGGAAAATTTTTAGCTCAGCGATCCCTCGTGCGGTCGAGCAGAGCGCTTTGCTTCGCCACCTATGGAAGAAGGTTGGAGTTAGTGTGAAAATAATATAAGGCAAGCTTGCTTTTAGTAGGCTACGAAGGTTAAATAAAAATACATCTTTGTTTTAATTATGTGATTTGATATTACCGGTGGTTTATTATCGCCTGGAGACGAGCCAGCGCGGCGTTTGAAGACGACGCCGATGACATGCCACTGCTGCTCGTGCTAGCGGCATAGTTACTGTACTGAATCTAGAGGACAAGGTACCCATAGGGCCCATGCATTGAAATCAGTTACCGCAAGAGCGCTGTCATGCTGTTCCGCCGAGGTTGCCTGCTCCTGAGACGCTTGCTAGACTTGGCAATAGTAGTCAGTTTTACTCTGGCAACCTATAGCTTGTAGTGGTGTGTGCAGCCGTGTGTGTGGGGGTGGTCGGGGTTGGCCGTGCAGCTGGCAGTTATGCAACCGAAAGATGATACTGTCAAAATTTCCGGTGGTATGCGGTTTTCAATGGTCACGCACTAGTGGAAATGCCGTATAGCTGTTAAGGCTTCTGTTTGTTATCGCATGCGTCACTCGGCGAGGTTATGAGTTAGGATCTCGACGCCGTTGTCGGCAGCTTCCTCGTTGCGTTCCGTAGCTCTCGTCGCACGGGTGCAGTATGTTGCAGAGTCCCGGGGCGATTTTCTAGTCGCGACGATAGCTTGCTTTTTTACAAGTTCTGATCGAGGAGGGCCCATGTAACCGACGAACGGAGGCCTCAGGAGAGCGCCTCAGATTATAATAAAGCAGGTGGCGCAGGATCTCCAGGGCACCCAAGGGGCACTGGGGGGATCAAAGCTGCAAGCAGGATGGTCCGTGGATTGGAGCCCGGGAGTGTTCGCATACAAAATTGGCTGTTTGCGATAGCGGACTGCCGATCGATCTTATGCTCCCCTGGCACGCGCAGCGGGGCCTTGCAAGGTCGAGATACTTTAAAGGCACCTGCGCCCATCATCTTTCTTTTGTCTTGGTGCGGTGAGCACATGAATCAAACAAAATGATATGGAGGGCACCCGGTGCAGTCGCGAATGCGACTGATGGTATATATACCTCGCGTACGTCGCCGTGTTATGATGTGTAGTTATTGGTGCAAGAGACGCTGATATTGCTAAATAATACGATAGTTAGTTGTATGGGCTGTATGCTTATTACGCTTTGTTACGGTACTTTAAAGGAATGGGTCTAGAGGGCGTTTCAAATATTACATGCGTTTGGTACGCTTATTCGTGCCACACCTAAATCCTTCCCACCCCCAACACACCTTTTTTTTTTCTATATGTATACATATAATCACTTCCCTGATGGATCAACCAGTTAAAGCTGTCCACTTGTCAATAAAAAATAACTGTCATACGCATTGCCGTAATGAACACAATTCCACGACGATATTGTTAAGTTTTTTTTATTGTAACACTGAGAACTGTAAGTGAAACGTCATTTTGTATTTGTCAGAGAAGCATAGGCCTTTTGCACATGTGGATATCACAAGCTTAATCCGTTGTGCAATACTCAGACAAAGCAGCTGCTACAACATGAACTGCGACATTGAGGACCACACAACACATTCATGATGAAACATTAAAAGCACAGAGGAAAACTCTCTGTAGTGCTGCAAAGTATAACATATATATTGTAAATGTGCACTAAATGTCCCAAAAAGCAATATATCGATGTCCCATTTGCCTTCAGGTTTGTTAACAACATTATTATTAAGTTAAAGTTTATTCGAGTTTATAGTACAACAGGAATCTTTTAGCCAACCTAACATATGGTGCTTGCCCATTGGCAAGGCAGTCCGTATAGCACAATCGCAGAATAGCTTGCATCATATCTTTTACATTGTAGAACAATATGCAAACATTATACTGCATTAACACTAGGCATGATAATAATAATACGAAATTGCTCAACGTATGTTCGAGATAAATGTTCAAGAAGCAAAACATATAAAGGCAACATGCATTATATAATATGATGCAAAAGTATATCACTAAGCATATAATAATACCAAGTTGTCCCTGGCTGACATCTCGCTGAAAAACTAAATATGTCATAAATGCTGTGTATTTATAATCAACAACATTAGTCACTGTAAAAAAGAACTGTTGCACACCATTTTTCTCACTCCATTTGCCATTGTGTGCTTTGCTTTAACGTTATGTAAACATGTGCTTAGTTAGCAGATTTGCATAATATTTTCATGTCCATATTTGTTCAGTATAACAGCTGAACCATAGGTACCAAGAGAAATTGGCCTGTCTAATTCGTGTGAATACAATCAATACATCACCCAGACCATCACCCAGGAAAAGAAGCTGGAGCTGCCCACATGGTCTATTTATTTTACCTGCGGGTCTACCCAATGAACATTTGTGTCCCAGCTGCTTAGTAGTACTTGAGATTAGGCCGGTATTGCATATGTGCATGTTGTCTAAAACATTTGTTTTGAAAATATTTGTATGGTTCTGATGCGCATATCTGCAGTTTATGGATACATGTAAAATACTCAACATCAAGTCCAAGTGAACCGTAGAGTTCATATAACCAACTAGTAACTCTGTGAAGTGAACGGTGACGCAGACCCCGAGTCGATCATGCAAAGGGATCTGCGGCACACCTTTGCCTACGCTTACGCTACGTCGTGCACTACATTTCGTCCTTATTGCCTACTCGCCTGTAGATTGCTTCTTGGCACAGTACTCGGCACAGCATAAGGCTTCAATGCCTTTCTGCGGTGGGCTTTAAAGAGGCATGGCGATTCAAAGTCCAATGAACAGATTCTATGACTTGCTTGTATTCACCTGTAAGTTGCGGTTGCGCTAATTCACCTATCCAGCAATTCCCTATTACTGAGGGGAAAAGCTGCTAACAAAAACACCGTTCAGCATGTTCATGGCCTGCTTTCTTTATAGCTTTGCAGACAAAGCGATAAGTAAAAAAGTTGCTTTACTGTGATGCTTCTCAAACGACTTCGATGCATCCCAAAAGCTGCCTACTCGCGGGATGTCTGAACAAGATATACTCGTCTACTCACACGTGATGGTTAAATGCTAGAGCTCTTTGAGGCTTTGGTTTTGCACAAAAGGCACGAAGGTGCCATAGCGTCAACCGATGTCGTCGTGCAATCACATGTCAAACCGAAACTGCACCAAACGAAACTACCACGCATTCGAAAACACAAATAAAAGAGATTCGAAACCGAAACTCACGCAATACTTTACTAAATTAATGTGTGCATTGTGATTAATTAACATAAATTACGTACTTAGCAAGCACTTTCTGTAAGCTTATTATTCACACATCACCTTCATAAAGCCATCAGGTACTCGTTTTTCAATGACAAAGCATCAGGCGACCTATACTTGCTTTTCAGCCCTTTGAATAGTAATTGCACTGGCCACATTGACAGGTAGCAACGGGGCGGCACCCCTTGGCGGTTCCCCCTTTATCGGCCCAGCTTTTCTGCTAGAGTTTATTACATTAACTCTGACTAGTGGTTGTCGCCATGTTTGTTTCGAAAGAACGCTGGTCCGCTGCGCTGGGGAGAGACGACAAGCGAACGAGCGGCCCGCTCCTTAAGTACCCGGCCTCCCCAGCGCATGCGCTGTACGTGGCGTCTCCGCTCGCCTGCTGGGCTCGCTCGCCCTTAAACTCGCTCATCTATAACTCTCTATTATGTCAGACGGAAACCTCCCGTCATCAGCCTGTTCAGGTTGATTACCTAAAAAGGCAGATATTACTTGCATGGAAAATTGAACCATCAGGTAACTGTAATCGAAAAGACTCACTAATATTTTTAGTTGTTTACTTTATGCTACCTATTGAAATTCTGACAATGAGGAGTTGTGAAGTCTTGCTTGCTTAGCGAACATTTTATAAGGCTACCATTATTTTGATATTTGTGTCACAGTGTGGTATAGAAAATATATTCGCATTCTTGGTAACACTTTCACAAAAGCCTTCTTCTGAAGTTTTCTAATGATCACTGCAACGCCAATGGATATTTTAGTCCATTTTGACCGCGGATACCTCGAAAATAATGCTACACTCTCATGATTTCTTCTAGGCAGCTATCAGATCACTATGTCTCTGTTGCCATTGCGCACTTTCAACAAGTGAATAATTAAAGTTTGTTAGCGTATATTTTTAATTAGCTACATGGCCATTTCAATGTGTCGAGCTATTCTTCTCCGTCTTTTCATATAGCCCACTTCAACGGATCAAATTGAATTATTTTTCACCATCGATCCTGAAGAAGCCGTTCCATGTAAAAAAAAAAAAAAAAAAAAAAAAAAAACACGAAGACGGTGCACCTCGCAGTGAAGTGGAAATATGGTGCGATAAATGTAAATAGGCACGATAGCCCACCGCGAAATAGAAATATACCGAAATACACTACATGAGCACGTAAGACCGCTCGTTGAGAATACGTGCGATCGCTGCATTCAGACTGCCTTCGCTGGTGTTATACAAATAGCGTACAACATTAATATACTTGGTTGCTTACTTCACACAATAATCTAGCGCGGTGCAAATGCTAAAACGCACGCGTGCATGCGTTGTAGGGCACGTTAAAGAACTCCAGGTGGTCAAAATTAATCCGGAGCCCTCCACTACGGCGTGCCTCATAATCAGAACAGGTTTTGGCGCGTAAAATCCCAGAAAGAAGAATTCATTGTGATGACACCACACAGTGGCTGTGCATTGTATTTTGCGAAGATACGAGTCTGTAAAATGTTCTGTTTGAATTTTTCCCAGGACCAGTCAACTGCTTCCAACTTCGTTTGCTTTAAAAGCCCGCGTGGTACTTTATTTGAGCACTAGCAGCCACCCAATGAAGAGCCGTGCCATGTTATTCCTCAATTATCCCTTCTACAATGGCACTCACACGCTCCCGGAAGATGGCGCCAGCGTATGTCGTCACACCGAATACAGCATTACCAGTATCATACACGGAAGCAACTAAGACAAGGGCTACAAGCATAAACGTGCAATGTAACGGCCAAGTCTTTCGAGCATATGACAAATGTTTCAGGGCAGCGTACTTATACACTATAATGCAAGCAAATAAAGGCCAAGGTATTAGCCGCGTTTCTTGATATTCTCCATGTCTTGCTATTCTTTCGTTTCAAATAAGCTCAATAAAGTTTCAGGGCAAAGTTATTTTACTATATACGAAGAATTTCCTACGCCAGAACGCGTTCCTTACCGCCTGCATCCATGCCAGAAGCAAGCATTGCGAATTCTGGAAGGTTCAACAACCCGACGTTTCTATGCTTGGCGCATGATAGTTATAGCCTTCGATGCACGATCTCCTCTTCAATGACGATGAGCTGAACTGGCTGAACATGTTTGTAGTTCAACAAAGGTCACGCTCAAAGCACCGACGTACGTCACAAAACACCTGCCTTTTGATGGCTTCCGCAGTTTTGCTGCGTTGATGGGTGCTATCAACTACGCTATCGACGTTGATGGTTGCTATTTCCAGCTTACATCCTTGGCGTCGCTCCCGAAGCCGCCATTGTGTGTTCCTACAACCAGTCGGTGCCTTGAGCTTACCGGTGCGAAGGTGTGCACGTGCGTTGCCTGTCACAAGCCGTAACAAGAGCGCGTCTATTCAGTGATTTTTGTTGCATGCCTCTCTCCTGACTCTCCGCATGATGAATGCCGACATATATGAAACTGGTGTGGAGAAAAGACGGATTGAAGATTGATGACGCGTAATAAAGTATGTGTAACTAAGCATGATTTCTAATATGAATATTATAAATTAGTGTGAAAAGATACGTAAAAATTTCTGTGCACCAGAAAGTTTTAAATATGAACTTGGGCCATCAAACCATCTCAGAGGTGGTGCTCATATCACTATCATTATCTCCATCATAGTGAGTATTAGGACGCCTTAAGCCGTAGTTGTGGCATGCTCCATGTCGTTACTTCTTGCCGGATGACAAAGAGCGTGGTATGCGCAATGCGAAATTCACGCGAGAGTCGAATTTGTTACACTTAACTGAATTTATAAAATTAAAGTAGGGCTGATCAAGAGCGAGTTCTAAAACGCCCGTTGGTATCAGCTGACAAAGACAACCATATGCGATGGCGGACGCCAGAAATGAGCGCTAACAAAATGTACTGTGTGCGCGAATAATCGACAGTACGACCGATAATTATATAAACGTATTGTAAAAATTCACCGACGGTTACGGTACTCCCTAATGAAAAATTTGAACGCGGCTCTATACGTGTTTTCATTTCCCGATATGTGGTTGGTGCGGACAATCTGTCTCGTGCGGCACATTGCAAAGAGAGCGAAGTGTGGCGCGACTGCCTCGCTAATTGGGAGATTGCGAGGCAGCGCGTGGGTGTCGCATGTGTGAAGCGTGAGCGTGATTCACAGCAGCCGCCGCAGACAGACCTCCGCTCATGCAGTGCTTTGTTTCCATATATGGTATCGGTGGTCGCGTTCGCCGCATGCCATCGGCGAACAGACAATGGCACGCTACTCTGGCGCCTTCTGGTAGCGGTCGTCGCCGCAGAGCCCGTCTTGAGCGGCACTACGCTTTTCTCCTCACGCTTTCACCATACCCTCCTCCTCCGCGTTACACCTCGCGCTCTCTTCGCTATCGCGGTTTTATTGCGATAGCAATCATATGAACACTCTAAGCAGATTTCTGCCGTCGTCTTCGCCATCGCCGTGAGGCTCAGTATGAAGTCCAACGGCGATGAAGTCATCGCCGCGCGTCATACGCTGTATGTGCGAGTGAAAGCGCACGAAGGACGCACGCTTTCACGGGGAGCGAGCGCACGGCGGAGAGCAAACGCGATTTCTTCCGTCGCGCGAAAGGCCGGGGGGGGGTACGGGAGAGAGGGAGGGGAGGCGACGTTTAGCTGCGGCAGCAAATGCATATTTATATGAAAACGTTGCGAGGCGAGAAGTGGGTAAATACTTCTGACGCTACTCGACGAGATCAGAACAGGACACTACTACTACTACTACTACTACTACTACGTCATATTTATGTGCCGCGAGGTGCCGCGAGAAGATCGGAGCTTCACAGAGCTTGGGTGGCACGGGTGCACGAGCACGGCGGCACGAGGCGCGATCTCTCAGTGTTCGAACCAGGCGGGCAGCAGTTCCGAGCTCCTGGGGTGACCGAGGCGAGAGGTCCTGCCAGGCGAGACGTCCCTGACAAGGTGCGGAGGATCGCGGAGCCGAGCGCGGACGAGGGCGTCCGAGGAACCAGGGCTCCTGCTGCCAGTGCTCGAGACGCTGGCTGACCCGAGGGCCGCCGGACCGTGAGCTGCCGCACCTGAGTTGTGCCGAGAAGCGTTCGTCTGGCACAGATGTTGTATGCTAGACGTGGTCCTCGCGTGTGACCGCCGCACGTGGGTTGCGAGCGACATACGAGCCGGACACCGTGGCCGTGCTGCTGGACAAGGCGTTCCCTGGCTGCTGCCTCTGCTGCTCCTGAGCGTGCCGAACCCGAGAACCGTGCTGGACGGGGCCTGAACGTGTCGTCGCCGAAGCCGGCTCGAGCACGGTGAACCCACAGTGCCGTGACGACAGAACCGTGAGCCTCGCAACACGGGACTGTTTCAGCCGGTTTATGCTCTTGTGCCGTGTGTGGGCGTACTCTCTGCAGTTACGCAGCCATTAACTGTCTATATATATATATATATATATATATATATATATATATATATATATATATACCTTTAAGGGTCCTTTTGATTTTGATAAATGCTCCCAAACGACTCTGTCTTTCTTCCGCATCACTGCGCACTAGCAAAAGTACTGAACAGTCCTAACCACTACACTCTTCCTTATGCATAATAAACACCAATAGTAGTAGTAGTAGTAGTACTAGTGTCCCGTTCTGATCTCGTCGAAAACCTCCGAACCGCCGCCAGAGGCACCGGCGACAGTCACCAACGCCGCACGCGTTCGGTGCGAATGCGGGCGAAACGCCGACGGCGTCGACAACAATTGTGCGGGTTGCTGGTGCTGCTACATGTCCAGGTTTATACAGCTCATAAAACTACTATCCTTACTATCTTAGACCTCTACTAATTAGCTATCGCAAATGATGCTTCGCCTTTCGGGTGAAACTCCGACATTTTTTTCATCCGCCGCTGCGCTGCGCGTTCGCTCTTTAATCCTTCGCTGTGCTCGTTAGCTCGGTTACGCCGACGGATGACGCCGACACGAAACACAGGGACGGGCGCCTAATAGTTTCGTTCTAAAAGCCGCCTCCATTCCACCCTGTTAAGGTGGATGCGCAGCGAAGCTTGTGCGGATTAGACATCACCCCAACCGACATTTATACTACGGGCCAAAATAACTGTGCCCAACTAGCGCAGATCTACAGAAGAAGGAGAGGGAAGCATACTTATACTCTGTAGTGCAAGCAAATAAACGCCTCGGTATTGCCCTTGTTTCTTGGTATTCTCCATATCTTGGTATTCACTCGTTTCAAAGAAGCTCAAGAAAGTTTCAGGTCAACGCTGTTTTACTATATACGAAGAATTGCGTACTCCAGAATGCGTTCTATACTGCCTGCACCAATCCCAGAAAGAAGCAGTGCCAGTTCTGGAAGGTTCAACAACCCGAGGTTTCTATTCTTGGCGCGTGATAGCTATATCCTTCGACGCGGCTGAGCGTGTTTGTGTCTCAACAAACTCCCCGATCAAAGCTCCGACGTGCGTCACAAGCCATAACCCCTTAGTTTTTATGGCTTCCGCAGTTTTACGGCGTCGATGGCTGTTATATAGCCAACTCTCCAGCTTGCATTCTTGTCATCGCTGCCGATGTCGCTAATGTGTGTTCCTACAACCAGATGGTGCCTTGAGTCATCCGGTGTTAGGGAGCCTACATGCAACGCGTTGCATGCCTCTCTCCCGAATCTCCGCATTATGAATGCCGACATATATGAAACTGGTGTGGAGATTGGTAAAAGACGGCTGGAAGAATGATGGCGCAAAGGAATAAATTATGAGCAATTAAGCAGACTTTCTAATATGAATATTATAATTTTGTGTGATTAGTTACGTAAAAAGTTGTCGCAGTTTCACCTGAAAGGCGAAGCATCAATTGGGATAGCAAATTTGTAGAGAGCTATACGGAGTAATGATAGTAGCTTGATCAGCTGTATAAACTTGGACATGCAGCAGCACCGGCAACACGCAGAACTGTTGTCGACGCCGTCGGCGTTTTGCCCGCGTTCGCACAAAATGCGTGCGGCGTTGGTGACTGTTGCCGGAGCCTCTGATATAAATAGGCACTTGGTGCCGCAGCTAAACGTCGCCTCCCTTCCCCCCCCCCCCCCCCCCCCGGCCTTTCGCGCGTCGGAAGAAGGCGCGTTTGCTCGACGCCTACTTCTGCAGCCCTTAAGGGAGCACGGCGCAGAACGCGCGTTTGTTCTCCGCCGTGGGTTCAATCCCCGTGAAAGCGCGCGTCCCTCGCACCCTTTCACTCGCACATACAGCGTTCGGCGGCGCGCGGCGACGATTTCATCTCCATTGACGTCATACGGAACCTCACGGCGACGGCGACGGAGACGGCGACGACGACGGCGACGCCGACGGCAGAAATCTGCTTTGGAGTGTCCATATAATTGCTATCGCAATAAAATGAATATCACAAGAGCTATTGTGTTCGCGGACTCGTTGAGTGTAGTCCGAGCTCTAATGAGCGTACGAAAACACAAACACACTGTTCTTAACCAACTATATGCATTCCTGTGCTCAGCTTATATGGGTAAACAATTCATTGTCCTGTGCTGGGTACCTGGCCACAGGGGCATAAAAGGCAACGAAGCTGCTCACGAGAAGGCTACCTCAGTAGCTCTTAGTGACGCCGATGCGAACATACCCATTCCAGCCGCAGACATTAAACCATACTTAGGGCATACGTCGAAGAAGCGCTGGCAGAAACAGTGTGATTGATACCCAGGTATGCAATAAATTACACCTGATCAAACTTAAGCTAGAGTGCTGGATATCGGAGAAAGCAGCACGATATTGTCACGTGTAGCTGATGCCCAAGGCTATTTATAATTTATTTACACGAAGCCAACGGAAGCCAAGATGGCGACGCTTGCTTGCTTGCTTGCTTGCTTGATCCTCATCCGTGGCGCTTACCGCTATATCAAGCGGGAACAAGTCGTCTTCCTCCTCTTTACTGCAGCAACACTGTGGCTGCTTTTCCGTATCAATATTATTCCTGTATTTTAACACTTTACACACGCGAATCTATTAAAAACACAGCGTGACTTACATTAAGAGCATAGAAAAACGTGGCTACGTTTTTTTTTCTTTTTTTTTATGTGCGCAGAGGACCTTTCTGTCGAGTTTCCAAGCTTCCTGCTCAAACGCCATCTTGTTTTTGACTTCAATGCTGTCTCCACGAAGCTGTCTTCTTTCACGTCTTCCTCAAAATTGGACTGAGACTTGTGAAGGCCGCTGTCCACTCAGCCATCTAATTTGCCGTCGACGGTCCATATTGAAACAGAGCCATAACCCGCAATGCTGCGAAGGCTAGCGGGACTCTAGTGCACCACATATGAACGAAATATATAAGAATACGTCATGCACTTTAGTGTAAGATTAGGTCTCGTACTTTTATGTCGTCAAACATGACGTAATTATTACACGGAAGGGGTCGCAGATAATAACCTATTTTCCACGATCGAGCCGTACTCTACTGGTTAATGCGACCAGACCACTGCCCACCACGTGCGCTCACGTAGTGTTAGTACAAATCTGTAAGCACAAAGCTGAACAATTAATACGTAATCTTACGTAAATTTTCGTCCACAAGTTGTACTTGCAATACTTGACGTAATTATATAGTAGAATGCGTCGCGGATCCGAAACAACTACACTCGCAAATCGCGCGGACACAGACCTCTATGACCGCACATAAGGAGCTTCATTAGCTTTGTCATCGAAGCATGAGACGGAATATAGTACGCAGACAGCGAAGTACATTCCGCGTTTTGTGTCGTGAGACGGAGTGGAGAGACAGGATGGGACTGTATAGATGGTCTCAATAGGTTTCCGAGTGCTGCCTTCCTGTGTGGATTCGTGAGCAGGTTTACGCATACACTGTATGCTTGACGAGCATTTCCTCTTTTGCGTGCGTGCACACGCCTGTGCTTCATTAAACATTATCTCTCCCGCTGCGTCGAGGTAGCCTGTGGAAGGCGCGCAACGCGGACTACTGCGAAGCGCACCGCCCCGGCATTTATACCAGTGTCGCGAAGTTTGCGTTCTACCCGCACGAATTTCTCGCCGAAAATAAGTACTCTTCAATGACTAATAATGTAGTCAAGTGTAGTTATACAGCTGAAATATCGCGTATTGCCAAAAAATTGTTTTTGTGTTTATTGTTTACCTCCACGTTGTATCCACGCGTGAACGGAGCCGGCCTAACTTTCGTAATATTCGAGCTATACTGTTCAGGCAACAAGCACTCAGCCTTGAGCGACACGCTTATTTGATGTACTATTTTATTGACGGGATATGCCGGAATATGCCTCTTTCTATCCAGACTTGGGATTATAGCCTTTTCAGTCGCGGTATATGGAAAATTTTTGCGCCACTTGGCTTTGTCATTTTTGTCCAGGAGCGGCAAAGAAACACCACGCGAAGTTCAGCTTCGGGTGAACTGAACCTACTCGATGTCACTTCAAGGTGCTGGCCCTGTATGCTACGCCCTATTACCACTTTGCTGAGGGCGCCACCAGCACCACCAACTCGGCACCACCAGTGCCGATTTCCGTCAGCAATGACGAAGTAGTAGATTTTACTTTCTCAGAATGTCGGAAACCAATAATTATCTTGTGCATCCGCTCTTAGTCGGTGCATCAATTCTCTTTATGAAGTAAATGCAAGAGGACTGGTTGCACAACAAGTAGATTTTATTTATTTATTTATTTATTTATTTATTTATTTATTTATTTATTTATTTATTTATTTATTTATTTATTTATTTATTTATCGTAAAACAAGCATTATTTAAATTGCAGAAGAACATCGACGTAACAAAAACATCCTTCGCTTAATGCACTAGAAAATAAAGAGTAAGCACAGAAAATATGAATTAAGATTAACACTAAAAACAGGAAAAAACGTACTATTACACGAATATTATTGCACTACCGTGTAGGCATACAACCACATCAATAGGTGAAAAACTGCAAAGCAATACGCGAGAAGGAGATTGTAATACAGGTCAGGCAATAATTAATGATTTGCCATAAACGATAAGCTACAGGTTACTCTAGAGTCTTAAGGACTCGCAAGAAAATGCACAAAAGATAATCTCACCACCTTAAATCTCTTGTAGTAATGTCTCCATCGCCTTGAAGTAAAATCTTGTAACCCTGACCCATTTATCGACAATCCATCACATTTCGCGAGCGAAGAGGCTAATCCACCGGATAACGATAATTCAAGGGCAGCTGGTCTAGACGTCCCACCCGCATGACGCGTCGTACATTTGGTACTTGGGCGCCGAGCCGCAGTTCTCGGCGTAGATGAACTCGCAGCAGTCGGCCGGTTCGTGCATCGTGTCTCCGCGGCGCCAGTAGGAGCAGCCATGCCCTGCGTTGGAACCACGCGGTCATAGAACCTTGGTGAGAGCCGATTGGTTGATCATATGCATAGACTCCAACTACACGACTGAAGTGAGCACAAAGAGAAAACACGCAACACGGGACAATCGCTCACTGCCAACCGTGTTTTTATTCGAAGAACGCCAGCTGTCTATAGTCTGCCAAGAACGATCGTGAGTACGCTGGTACAAGACAAGTTCTAATGCAGAAAGGCTCTCTCTTAAGCTGGCTGTGCAAGAGAAGGCGAACTTCCGCATTTATGTCCAGCTCTGCTTAGGTGGAATAAGTTCTGAAGCTACTTATGCATGTGTGAATGGCAGTACGCTTTAATCGCTTAACGAGTGCGGCATTATTCTGTTTGCGCATCGTCCTTTGTGCCATACACGTAGAACATCGCATTAAAGACAGAACACTATGCTTGTGATGCATGTACAAAAAATGAAGCCAGTTCCAGGAAGTGAAACCTGTCGAAACAGCGGAGCTGTGGTCGTTCTGCTTCCGCGATTGTCGCGTATGTTTCTGCGTATTGGCGGTCGCGGCAAGCTGCGTCCATCGTGCGAAGAGCGCGCGGCGCAACCACCTGGTATTATAGCCCGGCGCCTCTCCTCCCCGGCGCACGCTCCGATTGGTCGGCACCTCTCCTCCCGGAGAGCCTGTCACGTGACTTCACCGGCGTTGCTCTTTCGTGACGGCGCCGTTATCGACGGCGCACGCTCGACTAAGAATAGCTCCGCTGTTCAAAAGAAGTCTCAGCTTCGCCCGATAGGCGAAGCATCAATTGCGGTAGCAAATTAGTAGAGAGCTATACGGAGTAAGGATGGTAGTTTTATTGGCTGTATAAACTTGGACACATTCGTTTACTAACTGAATTAACAAGCATGATGTCAACGCGCACAAGCAAACATGAATAGATCACACTCGATGACCGCAGACAACCGCTGTCATAACGCTGACGTGAGCAAGCTCGGCAGCAGCAGCGAGCGAAGATTCGTGCGGTCCATCGCTTCAACGGAAACTGAGTGGCGAAAGCACAGCGCATACAAAGAAAGGAGCCGTTTGCAAATCGCTTTCAAGATACGGTGCGCGCGACCATTCGCGCAAAGCCACGCAAACTACAAGTACACAGTTGCTGGCAGAGTAGAAGCCGCACCCCCTCCCTCCCGCGCTTACTTCCCGCTTTCTTCCTTTCGCGTTCCAGATTGAGCCGCCAGTTCCCCTTGCGCCCAGTCGCCAGATACGCAGTTGCCGCCGCAGCGCGACATCGCCCCCCTCCTACCCTCCCATTCCCCCACGGTATTTCGCACGAAGGGAGACGTAGCGTGTGCTCTCCGTCGTGCGTTCGCTCTCCGTGAAAGCGCGCGTCCCTGGCGTGCTTTCACTCTCAGATACAGCATACGGCACGCGGCGACGATTTTATCGCCCTTGGACTTAATATGGAACCTCACGGCGATGGCGACGATGGCGCCGACGGCAGAAATCCGCTTGGAGTGTCCATATAATTGACGCAATAAAAAAATTGAGGGCGCTTAAGCTTTGCCCTTAAGAATGGAATGCGATAGTGTTATCGTGCCCGTTCGCATCGCATTTTATTGTGATAGCAATTATATGGACACTTCAACCGGATTTCTGCCGGTGGCGTCGCCGTGAGGTTCCGTTTAGACGTTTTCACGAGGGCGCTTCCGACGGTCTGGCGTGGAGAGTGTGTCAGCGTTGCCTGTTTGGTCTGGACTGTGAGCATGCCTTGCGCTTGCGTTGCGGAGTAGTAGCTTTCCTTTGATGTTCCTGTTTATTTGTGCCACGAATGACTTACGCTCGTAATTAATGGCATATACTCGTCAAAAGGCTACAGGCCAGCACGGTGCAATTTATGGGTGCACAAACAACCAGCGGAAAATAACGATATTGGGGACTATAGTGTGTCCACAACACATCACTCCGCGATACCAGTGCCGATGTGGTATGTCCACGCTTCACCGGCCGGCTTCCTGCATCACCTGAGGACTTAGCATTTCAGTCTAATATGAACCAATGCACACATCAGCTAAATAGCGCATTTTGGTAAGCCCTCTTCGGCTGCCCTCGCCCTCGCAACCCAATAGGTTGCGAGAATTGTCAGCTCTTCGATGCAATATTTTCTCGTATGTAGTGGCAGATGCTACATTTGTTATTATTTCAAGCACAACTTCATTTCAGTGCCTAATACGGGGGTCACACGGCGCACTTTTGATCGTGATCAAGCCCGATCTGGATGGAATTTCTCGGTCGCGATTGGCTTCTTTGCTCAATCTGTGGAAGCTTAGGGAGCCAATCGCGGTCGAACATTCTGATCCAGATCGGGCTCGATCGCTATCAAAAGTTGCCGTGTGACACCGGTATGAGACAGACTGAAGCATTCTGCAAGAGAACTATAGTCGGTAAATACACTTCGCAACGATTTGGAAAAATCGTGTGTTATGGAAGATGTATGCAGCCCCTATGCCCACCAAAACATTGTGCCTGCGTTCAGATGCGCCCTGCCCGGCCCTGCAAATAAAGGTAATTTCGAAATCTAGCACCTCCGCTGTATCAGTTCCGCTGACATCTGTGATCACTGTCGTGCGTCGGTTCGCTGCAGGTACCGCGTTGCTCGAGCGCTACGCTTCTGCTTAGACCTTTGGTTTTAAATACCCTGCGCTGCACCAGATCCAATAAATTTTGCATGATTGAGCTGTTGCGTCGGAATCGTATGGAGTAACCACCGCATATCTACCAACCGCTGACACGCGTCGGCGGGCCGCCGGCGCCTGATTCTAAGCATTGCCCGACAGCTACGTAAGCACCTGCTTTCGCTAAATGAGGTAACCCTCAACCGCGAAACGTAATGGTGATCAGATTTAATCGACGACTAGAATCACATGTGCCCAGCAATAACAATGAAAAATACCGAACGCCAAGTCTCGACGAAGCAGACGCGGCTACCGCCGCTACCGACGACAAAACGCCACATCCACTGGCTAACCTTGCTGTAGCCATTGCACTTCACACTGAGTGCTCACACGAGCGCGTGAAACATGTAACAAGTCAAGGGGCACAAGACAATCGACGCAGAAGAAAACAATCGAAATAATGCACGGCGAAGATCGCATAACCCGAGTGCGGCCGGCCTGCTCTCGCAAGGCTCACAGTACAAAATGGCGGCATAACATGTTCTGACGCTAGGCGTCGGCCGTGTCTGGCAATGGCGCTACTCAAACGCCGTTTTGTGAAAAGGTCTATAGATTCCAAGGGCGATAAAATCGTCGCCGCGCGCCGTATGCGCGAGTGAAAGCGCGCGGGGGACGCGCGCTCTCACGGAGAGCCAACGCACGGCGGAAAGCAAACATGACCGTAGCGCGAAAGGCCATGGGGGAGGGAGGCGGGGCGACGCTGTGCTACGGCACCAAACGCGTATCTTGCAACCGAGCGCAAGGGGAACTGGCAACCCAATCTCCCCCGCGAAAGGAAAAAAGCAGGAAGGCAGCGCGGGAGGAAGGGGGGGGGGGGGGGGGGAGCAGCTTCTACTCTGCCAACAAATACGCTTGCACTGGCTGTGGTGGCGGTCGCCCGCACCGTCTCTTATCTCCACAAGGCTCTGACCTTTGTATGCGCTGTGTATTCGCCGCTCAGTTTCCGTTGAAGTGATAGACAGCACGATTCTTCGCCCGCTGCAGCGCCTGCGCTTGCTGCCAGCGTTTTGACAGTCGTCTGCGGTCAGCATGTTTGCTTGTGCGCGATGACGCCATTGCTTGTGCGCGATGACACCACGCTTGTCAATTCAGTTAGAAAGCGAATGTGTCCAAGTTTATGCAGCCGATAAAACTAATATCCCTACTCCGAATAGCTCTCTACCAATTTGCTATCGCAATTGATGCTTCGCCTTTCGGGCGAAACTGCGACATTCTTTCTTTGAGAGGCTTCACTGCAATACAGAACGTGGGAAAGCTAGCTTACAAAGACCAAGCTTACACCGATCCCCTCAAAGTCGGCTTCACTTTTAAACAGAAATGTATTGCTGGGAAGATGTTTTTCCAGGGGCAATATAAGTGGTCATATAATAAAATGTGAAGGCCCTAGCACCTTCTTTTATTATTGTATTGTTTGCTATTGCCCCGACGCGCGCGCGTGTCCAAAACGTATTAGGCAGGCCAAGTCCCAATTTGACCTGCCGACGATGCGAGCGCCATCTGGATAACATTTTCGCAAGTAGCCTACCCGAGTGCACCGCTGCTGGTATGGTAGAAATGCTGGAAAAGGGGTTTGTGTTTGAGTTTCCGCGTAACAGAAGCGGCGGGGGGGGGGGGGGGGGGCGCACTTTCACTCTGCCAACAACCGCGCTCGTCGCTCGCTCGCACCGTCTCTTATCTCCGCACGGCTCTGACCTTTATGCGCCGTGCATTCGCCGCTCAGTTTCCGTTGAAGCGATAGACCGCACGTACCTTCGCCGCTGCGGCGTATCCGCTTGCTGCCAGAGTTTTGACGGTCGTTGTCTGCAGTCATTCAGTGTGATCTATTCGTGTTTGTTTGTGCGCGCTCACACCACGCTTGTTCATTCAGTTAGTAATAGTCGGGCCACATTTTCCAACGCACGCTACACATGCAATGCTGCCCGGATCGGCAGTGCAGCGCTACAGGTGTGTCCCTTCGCACGCGCTGCCCACGGGAAGCGCTTCTCATCAACACCACCGTTTCACACGCGCCTTCTCGTGGTCATCGAGTCTCTCTTCATGTCGGTCTACTTACGCCGCAGCACACCTGCTTACTTAATCAGCTCATGTTTACTACAATTCATATTGCTACCAAAGCCACTGACCTTACTTCGTATGACATTGCTGTGTTGCTATCGCATTCATTGCTTCGCCCTTAGGGCGAAACTGTGACATTTTTTTTTGTGGCCCGCCTCCTTTATTCCTCTGCTAACACCACAATAGATATAAGCCTAAAACTTGATTCAATTCGAGGTTCATTAACAGCGTGCACAATTAACAGTGCTTTAATTTAACAAATATGACATTCACGGATAACAATAAATGCTAAGGTAAATAATATTTGCGTGTAAATACCATCACTCTCTGGCATTACACTAGTCTTTCAGCTCACCATTTTCAGCATAATGATGTCGCAGTATGGCGCACGTTGTACAGTCTGTGTAAATGGCGTAGAATATTTCCGGAGGTACACTATCTGGAAGAAATTAAAACACGAATAATTTTTTAATTATTCCTATCCACCCTTGGGCTAGGTTCTTTTCCCTCGTGAGACCTACCATCGTATGGTTCGAAGATCCCTTTGTTTCTACACGTGTAGCACGGTGCAGAGTCGAGAGTCATCTGACCGCTCCTGAAGAAAAGTTGAAAGCAGGAGTTTTAAAAAGAAAAAAAACTAAGTCGCATTGAAAACCTTATGTGAACAGTACTGCTCATCTAAGTGGTCTACATTACATTCAAGTACACTCGAAGTTCAAGACAGCTTTATTGGCGCATAAATATATTCTTCTTCCTGGGGTTTTACGTGTCAACACCAGTTCTGATTATGAGGCAAGTCGTAGTCGAGGACTCCGAATTAATTTTGACCACCTGGGGTTCTTTAACGTGCACTACAATGCAAGAACACGGGCGTTTTTGCATTTCAACTGCATCGAAATGCGGCCGCCGCGGCCGGGATTCGATCCCGCGAAATATGTTAAAGGTGATGCAAAGGTAGTCGGGCCAACGGCCTAGTTGGCTAGCTTCTCGTCCAATACAAAAAAAAAAAACTTGTTAAGTCAGCCTTGCAAATAGAAAACTGCACTGACACATCACCGGAAAAAACAGGATGCTTTAAGCAAAGTGTACATCGCAATTAATACGAGCAATATTCGCATGCTACAAAATAATATAAAAACATTATTACGCTACTCCTGGGAGGTACCCTCCATAGTGGCTCAGTGGCTATGGCGTTCTAGTGCTGAGTAGGGGGCCACAAGTTCAATCCACGGTCGTGGCATTAGCATTCTAGTGGGAGCAGAATGTGAAAACACTTTAATACTATGCTTCGCAGTCGGGTTAAAATATACCAAGTGGACAAAATTAATTTGGAGACCTCCACGGCGTCCACCATTACCCACTGTGCGACTTCCGAACGTTAAACGCTACCAGCTTTTTTTCGTGCTCTTCGGGTCAGGCACAAATAAAATGCACACAGATAGGTGGTCTTTATTTTATGCCGAAGGACTTTCTTGCTGAAGGTTCTTTTTTTTTTCCTTCATTACCAAACATCCTGTCAATTGGAATATAGGACGACCTTTATCTTCAAAATTGTTAGCCAGAAGGAGGTATCGACTTGTATTCGTCATCCAAGAATCTCGACCTATATTCGTGCACAATGATAGCAAAAGTTCCGAGCTCAGGGAGTTTCTCCATCGTCCCCGCCGTAAATAAAGCCAGTCTGGAGATTATCCAGACTGGCTTAAAGAAATGCTCCGTATCCAACGCACTAGACGACGCCGAAGCCGCCTCTGAAGCCTCTGACGGGGAGCACATGTCTTGCAGTTCCGACATGGATGCAGCTTCAGGCATCGAAGAGCGATATTTAGTAGCCGAGAGTGCGGTAAATGAGAGTGTGTCGAGTTCAAAGCTTTTTTTTTATGCGTAAGCATTTCTATGGTTACCCAACGAGAAAACTTGCAGAGGGTCCGTCCGTTCTCTGCGTAAGACGATCGGTTTCCCGTTCGCCAGCTGTGGAAGAAGACGATGAACGCGCGAGCAGTGGCACGAGCGCGTCTCTGTGACTACGTGACGTGTGCAATCAGGTACGCACGTGGTACACCTTTAGTAACTCAGAACTTCGGAGCAGCCGTGGCTTCCGATCCGACCGTCATCAGCGCACCTGGTGCGCCACTTGCAGTAGCTTTCTTGCCTGATCAGTTCACGTTGCGCTGCCTTCCGCAGCAATTGGTGTCGCCGCAGCGCTGTCGCATTTACCGTAATGGCGCCGAGACGGACGCAGCCGCTGAGCAGTGCCAAGATTACCAGCAGTGTTGATTGGGAGCACTCAACACCCCGTCGTTACTACGAAATGCTTACGCAATATTTAGATAACTCCCTGAGGAGAGTCTACGTAAAGTTTCTTTTTTCAATTTTAAAGGCATGGGTAATGTTTTTTTATTTCTCGCCGGTTCAATCTATATTTTTGTTCGGCCTACTTTCGAGTAAATACGGTACTGTTTTTCTTTGGAACCCTATAGGTTCTCTTTTTTACGTACTTTTCCTTCCTATGCACATGGCCCTTTGCGTAATGGCGGTGGCTTCCAAGCCTATTATGTACTTCGCGAGAGCGTTGACACGGGCTAGCTAGGGCATACTGAAGTCGAAACAGCGCTAAACAACGTGACAAAGCAAGAACGCGAAACACAAAGCACTGATGTGGAACTAACCTCGTGCAGCGCTTGCATTTGAAATACATTCAACAGAGGGAAACACGAGGCGAAGAAAATCTGCACACATTGATTACATATGATCTCATATTATGTGCGCTAGCCCAAAAGCGAGCGTGTACAAATACTTAATTACAATGGTTGTATCACTCATATTCGCAGATCATCCGCATTTATTACAGTACTTAAATGGGACAGTGCTCAGAGCTTCACGTAATTGAACGGTATTCCCCTTAAATATTTGATGTTTTAAGCACAACACCGTGCAAATTTTGCTTAAAATTCACGTGTCCAATAAAACTAGCGACAGTTTTCAGCAATCCACGGAATGATCATTGATAATGTTAAAGAAAAAATTGTCGCAGTTTCACCCGAAAGGCGAAGCATCAATTGCGATAGCAACTTATTAGAGAGCTATACGGAGTAAGGATAGTAGTTTTATCCGCTGTACAAACTTGTACATGCAGCAGCACCGGCAACACAGCACTGTTGTCGACGCCGTCGGCGTTTTGCCCGCGTTCGCACAAAATGCGTGCGGCGTTGGTGACTGTTGCCGGAGCCTCTGATATAAATAGGCACTTGGTGCCGCAGCTAAACGTCGCCTCCCTTCCCTGCCCCCCCCCCCCCCCCCCCCGCGGCCTTTCGTGCGTCAGAAGAAGGCGCGTTTGCTCTACATATATGGTGATTGTAAAGGAGGAAAGAGACGCCTACTTCTGCAGCCCTTAAGGGAGCACGGCACAGAACGCGCGTTTGTTCTCCGCCGTGCGTTCACTCCCCGTGAAAGCGCGCGTCCCTCGCGCCCTTTCACTCGCACATGCAGCGTTCGGCGGCGCGCGGCGACGATTTCATCTCCATTGACGTCATACGGAACCTCACGGCGACGGCAACGGCGACGGCGACGCCGACGGCAGAAATCTGCTTTGGAGTGTCCATATAATTGCTATCGCAATAAAAATTACAGGTGAAGAGAATACGCCGAATTTGATCGCCGCAAACAATTAACCCAAGTATTGCTGGAAGCAGAGCCAGTGTACACCAAATGTCGAACAAACTTTGTCCAATGTATGCCCAAAGTATGCAATGTTTTACAAACACTGGCCGTGATTACAGTGCTACTAGACAATGGGCTAGTTATTCCAAAATGTGCAGTTACACTACTGAGTTTATTGCATAGTGAAATTTTCAGGACCCTAACGGCTTCAAGGTTCTGAAAAATGTTACATATATTTCATGTTTTTTCCACTCTCAACATTTTTTTTACCACCACAGTAGCCCATCGGAAGGATAATGCTTCGTAGCACGCGATTACCATCCTCAATGCTCTTTGCGTAAGCCCTCAAGCAATATGAACGGTTCACCTAAATTTTCTTTCAAAAGCCCGCCGTGGCTAAACAGGCACGTCCGGCACAAAAGTGCGGAATGAGATTTTAATGTTCGGTGGGAAAACTACTATTGCTACGACATTAATATATCAAATTCGAATTCCCACATAGTTAATCATCTTTGCTTTAAACGAATTCAGTGTCTCCCTTTCATATTGGTAACGACTGTACCTATATAAAATCAGCCGGATTGACCAAGGTGCTGGCGCGAGTGGCTGAAGAAAGTAAGGTGCCATGTGCTATTAGGCTGCCTGTAGTTGCAGAATGAACGATCGACAGCTGCATCCCCAGCCCCTACCCTAACTAGGCCACCTATGTGATTTACGGGGAAGAGCGATCCAGTGACCTTGTAGCGGTCGGGAACATACGATTCCCACCACGTCTCTGCCACATTGCAGGCGGGTGCAGCTAATTCACTCTGGGGGTGTTACGGGGCCCTTCAAGAATCGTTTACCATATCCTCCTTAGACGAATTGTACATTGCACTGTACACATGCATTGAATTCTTTTTCAAAATCAACTCTGAAGTGATTGCTTAAAATATTAATCGCAAATATGAAGTCAGATGCATGCGGTAGTACTATATAAAAGTAGTTTCATCATATCTACTCTTTCAGCTTTCCTGGAAGCTGTCACTAATTTTACCTGGACCGTTGTATTCACGTGCGTGATTTTTAAGTACAACTGTGAAGTCCTTCAATCGAATATCACGAGATTACATAAAAATCGATGATATAGCGTACCCATGCCAAACCATCACATGTTAGACCTTCATCTCCATGTTTAGCGAAAGAAACGCTGTTTTTACAACAAACAAGGCATGGTTACTTTCTCAACTTACATGGCCATGCTGCTCTCAGCATCTAAACGTGGTACTTAAACAAAACGTGTTTCACGTGTTCAGAACGTACCAGTCGGCAATAAGAACCAATTTGGAAAGCAATTATGTCCCTCACCCTCCTTCGAGTCTCAGCACAATTTCACAGAGGTGCCGGTTGCATGATTCGAACGGGGTGATGCAAGTTGTGGTGTGGAGTCCAGAGGGTATAGGGGCGTTGTGACAACACATAATTAGGATGAGAAGGTGTCAGGTGGCCTGTGAACTTTGTGCTACCATTGTTTTAAAGTACGCCTAGAATTCGCAGCGATACACTTGAGCCTTTAGTGTCAAACGTTCATTTTCAATATATGATGCAGGGAAATATATGAATGTTCTTTCATGTCGCAACTAAAACTCTTCCTATCTCAAAATTAAAGAATCAGTGTTCGTGAACCTGTAAATATCACAGTGATTTTTGCTTATGTTGGCAGTGTCTGCAATTTCTGCAGACGCTGACATCTGCAGATGGTCTTTTTTCTATTGCGATAGCAATTATATGGACACTTCAACCGGATTTGCGCGCAAGCAAGGAAGCGGGAAGCCAGCGCCGCAGGGAGCGCGGGGGGGGGGGGGGGGGGGCGCACTTCTACTCTGCCAACAACCGCGCTCGTCGCTCGCCCGCACCGTCTCTTATCTCCACACGGCTCTGACCTTTATGCGCCGTGCATTCGCCGCTCAGTTTCCGTTGAAGCGATAGACCGCACGTACCTTCGCCCGCTGCTGCGGCGTATATATGCGCTTGCTGCCAGCGTTTTGACAGTCGTTGTCTGCAGTCATTCAGTGTGATCTATTCATGTTTGTTTGTGCGCGCTCACACCACGCTTGTTCATTCAGTTAGTAATAGTCGGGCCACATTTTCCAACGCACGTTACACATGAAATGCTGCCCGGATCGGCAGTGCAGCGCTACAGGTGTGTCCCTTCGCACGCGCTGCCCACGGGAAGCGCTTCTCATCAACACCACCGTTTCACACGCGCCTTCTCGTGGTCATCGAGTCTCTCTTCATGTCGGTCTACTTACGCCGCAGCACACCTGCTTACTTAATCAGCTCATGTTTACTACAATTCATATTGCTACCAAAGCCGCTCACCTTACTTCGTATGACATTGCTGTGTTGCTATCGCATTCATTGCTTCGCCCTTAGGGCGAAACTGTGACATTTTTTTGTATAATGCCGGTTCTTACGTTGAGCCATGTTCTCCGAAAGAAAAGAGCATCGGTGTCGAAAAGTTTTCGTAAGTCCCGAATCTTTCCAACGTCACGCACTTCGCCGCTCCACCAAAATCTGGATCCGAATAGTAGTTTCTGTGCATGAGGTACCACTTTCCGGTGTCAGGGTAGCACTGCGTCAGCAAAGCAAGTAAAAAAAAAAAGGCTGCGGGATTAACACACTTGTTATAATCTGTGTGAAGCGAAATTTCAGTCAAGAGCTGTGCATACAATCATTTTTGGCAACGATAATCGAGCTTTAGGAGGCAGCACCGTCGCCGCGTCATTGGGAATAGGCAGTTGGCAGCGCTCATTGAAATGCACACTGTGGCACTTCACTCGTCGCGATTGCTAGCCGAGTGTGTGCTAATAAAACGCGCTGGCTGCAATGAACTGACATTATACTACCCACCAGTTCAGTTTCTGCATGAAACACGCAGCATATGCTACTTTTTTCGTGAAATAACCGCAAAACTGTCTTTCAACGGAAGACTTACTCTAAGAGACTAAGTCTGCTTCGGAACTTCTTTTGTGCTTTTTTTTTTTACGAGCGTTCGGCTTGCGTGGAGCCTACTCCTTTGGTATTGCTGTTGCGCAGCTCAATCAATGCACTATTTTCTCTAATTTCGCACTTTTTTTAATACAATCCGTTAACGTGTTAAATTTTAATGTGCACTTCATCGCTTGTACGGCTTCTTTTTTTTCTGCGACGTCCAATACATTTACGATGATCAGTAAAAAAAGTGATGGCACTGTGTAGCAGCGCGTCAGCATGATCGCCGCATTACTTGACACTCCATTATTTCGATTGCAGTAACAATAAAGAAAGCACAAAGCTGTCTTGGTGCGGTTAAGCGCACGACAGCGTTGCGAAAAGTTAGAAATACTTTAAGGACCAAAATATTGTTTTGCTTCCTTCAGATATAAGTAAAGAATCGCTGCTACCTCCCGTCAAGCTAACAATGTCAGACCAACGAGCGTACAGTAGCAGCCGCCGGCGATTTAGTGTCATGGCGTCCTGCGTCTAGCGACTACCATGTCACACATGATCCCTCTGTTATACTTTAATTGCTCTTTCGTTTTGTGACACAAAATCAAGATAGCTAAGTGCCACACTTCACTTGCAGGGAAAATTTATTTCTTCTTAGTAGAGTCAGAACCACATCAGGGGACATTAGGCGCAGATAAGGTTGTTCGCATAACCACTCAGCGACAGCCTGGCAATTATACGCCAAAGATGAACTGTACCCTATGATACGATTTCAGTATTTCCGATAATTTTTTCTTCTCCTCAATGATCTTCACGCCCCTTCGTTTATCGTGGTACCATGAAGATTGCGGAATCACCATCACACAACAGAAAATTGCTAAACCACAGCCCTCACGTCTTTCTGACTGTTTTGCTTGCTTGTAACGACGGAAAATGCTCTTTTTTATGATCTTGAAACACCAAGCGGCAGAAAAATTGAAGTGATCTTGGCAAAAGGCGGACGCGCGCGACTATGACATATCGCACGCTCAACACGTACAGTTGCTGATCTCATCACATTGCAAAAACTACAGTACATCGCACCCTCTCCCCCCCCCCCCCCCAAAAAAAAGCATACCAGCACTTACGACTGCGCTACAACCACGGCGGAACAAACAGTATTTAGAGAATATGCGCGCCGTACGCACGCATGTAAACACGTAGTAGCTGGCAGACGACGCGACACGCCACCCACACTATACATGACTCAGCCAGTGCCCGCCAGGCGGCGACTCCGCTCGATCTCGTTAGTTCGAGATTAACCAGAGGTCGGTGGGCCCAATGGATGGATGGATGGACGGACGGACGGACGGACGGACCCATTTCATTTGCTTTTATCGTTGGTGGTTGGTAGTTGGTGGTAGCATTCGGACTGTCATTGCCGACAAAGGGTGTGTGCGCTCGCGCAACTAACTTTTGGGGAGCATGCCGAACGCCAACAGTAAACGTACCACTTTGAAAAACTTCGACGTGAATGAAGTTCTCGCCAACTTCTGCGTTCTAGGTATTGCATTTGCACCTTTATAATAAATATCTTGTCAAACTTCAATAAACATAAGGGCTATTTCGGATGTTATGAAAATAGCCAACTAATGGGCGACAATGCGAAGGTAGTCCTTCGCTCCGTTGAAGACATTTCTTCGTAACGTTGTCTAGAGTTGTGCGTGTATAAGCGAATAGCCGGGACTGCCTGCACGTGCTGTGATGCGAGAGCTTAGGGGATTCTGAATTTAGGTCATGGCCACCGAGATTTGCGCGCAAATCTCGGATTCTATATTTCGATAATTTGCTGGAGATCTCAGGAAGGATTTCCCTCCTCTTTTCCTATCACCCTCTCCCCCTGGCCACTGCAGATGGTGGCTCCGGCACTAGTGCAGATGTACTGCGTTAACGGTTCTGGTCTTTGCGGAATTACACAATGAAACAACAAATGCTCTCTAAATATTCTTACTGCAACACATGTCCGCCTTCAAAGCATTATTCCTTTAATAAAGAAAATAGCTTTAAATTAAGGGTTTTACGTGCCAAAACCACGATCTGATTATGAGGCACGCCGTAGTGGGAGACTCCGGAAATTTGGACCACCTGGGGTTCCTTAGCGTGCATCTAAATCTAAGCACACGGGTGTTTTCGCATTTCGCCCCCATCGAAATGCGGGCGCCGTGGCCGGGATTCAGTCCCGTGAACTCGTGCTCAGCAGCCCAACACCATCGCCAGAAAATAGCTTTCTAAAAACATTCAGCTGTTCGCTTATATTGAGAATCACCAACGATGGTTTCTGCAACTATTTTTATGTACCTTATGTCACCACTGGAACAGACTCGAACTGCCTTGTCTTATTTTGGCGAACCTAGAGGTGCGTAGTCTCTATGTTCACGTTACATTAACTGCGATGTTATTTACTGATAACTTTCTTTTAGTTAGAGAAGATACCCGCTTTGACGATTACCTCGCTGTTTTGGGAAAATAAACATTTATGATGCAGTAAATAACATATCAAGGCTGGTTCTTATAAGTGCACCTACTATACCCCTGCTTCAATAAGGACGTGTGAGAATATAGAAACATTGTGCAAACTGTGATTCCACCACTCAAGTCTGAAAAGTAATTGCACCACAGAAGTATATATGAAGAGTGAATCTATTTCTGATGAGGTGGCATTAATTTCTCAAGATTGTTCTTGGTGTGGGCTTGTCGTGAGTTGCATCTACAGCAGTTATTTATGTAAGAAAGAAGAAATGTCTGGAACACTTACTCGGCTGAAATCTTGGTATTGCTGTAGGTCACTTCGTAGTTCCGGATAGACAAAATTCTGCGTTGATGCCAGTGTGCAAACTATCAGTGAAAAACCTAGAATCGCGAGCAGCATTTTTGAGCAGAAGAGGTTTCGCTTTGGCACCTCTAGAAACCAGAGAAGAAATTCGGCCTTTGGAGTAATCTTTCGTCTATCACGCAGGGAATATAACTTGTTTTCTAGAATGCGTGACAGAATCCAAACTAAAAGCCCCAAATAGGATTCAGGAAAGCAGGTGCGGAAATCGCTAATAACCGAGCCAACAAAACGAGCGGATATCCGCGTCAAACGATGACTGCCTCCAATCTAAAGAGTGCCAAACCCGCGTGCACCTGTGCTTTTGAGCTTGGCAAATTAGGGCCAAGTATGTTACCCTAACGCGCACTATGTCCTCGATTTCCGCTGCGCATATACGGACCCGTAGCGGCGACTCATCAGCCATGTAATGCTACTGCTGACCACGACGACGCAGGTCTGATTCAGGATAATGGCGAGCACATTTTGTTGGGACACAGCTTGCCTGATCATTAGCTAACCCACGCGAGCACCGATTTTTCTCTATAAGCAGTGCCTTACGACGGAGAGAATTTTCGAGGCGGTCGATGTTAAACTCATGCTCGTATAAAGAGTGCACAGAGAGAAGCGCCGTTCCGCTAGAAAATTCCTTCTTCCCGAAGCAGGTCTTTATTAGCGCAGCATAAACTGACAGCAAACGCGCGTCGTCACGCGCAGTTGTATCCCAAGACGTGGCCAACATCGTTGATAACAGCTTTCTACAAACGAATCTGTTCAAACTTAAAGTATTGAAGCCTTAAATGTACTTACATGTGTGTGGTGCTCCTCTCGGCTTACCTCTCCTCAACACTCTTCCCTCGACAAACATCGTCTTCGTCATCGTGACATTTTTGCGTGGGATAGCTTATGAGCAGAGTGGTGCATGAACACAAAAATTGCATTAGAATAAAGTTGTGACCTGTGCGTTGAGCGAGCATAAACATTCCAAGAGATTACGCACAGTACTCTATTAAAATAAAGAGAACTGTACGCACCGAAGTAAGTTATCTACCAGTTATACGTTTCACCAACGGATCTCTTCACATGTATTCAATGTATACGTAGATCTTCACATTTTGCACACATCTCGTACCTCGGCATAAAATTTATTTGATATGTTTTAAGAAAGCTTCACTTGGCGCTCATTCCAACGAGCGCGTTGGGTCTGGTGTAATATTTTTTTCTAACGCAACCTCCCTTGCCTGCCCACCTGGGTTGGGCGTGGCTGCTACTGCTCTTGCTTTCAGTCGGTGAGTATTCGGCGGATAGATTTGTGGACGTATTGCTCCGAGAAGAAAATACGTTTTTTTCAAGCATGATATTTATTGCACTTAACTCTTTCGTTGTCATGAATACCGGGTAAGTGAACAAATTTTATATTTCTTTTATTATAATTGCTACCGTCCCTCCTCTTGATGCATGGTCATTGAGTACTGTGTTAGAACAAAGGGTATCACCTCAGTATGTTTTAATATCTGCATGCAACGTGGATAAAAGTCTCCTTCACTCTCGCGCTGCAAATATAGATACAAGTATACCTGAAGCTTGAGAAATTTCGGAGGCACACAAGATTAAGCGCAATACTGGTAGTCATTAGGACCTAAAGCAGCGAGAGATAAAAAAACGATACGCAGAGGGTAAACGAGAACACGAATCCGGTTTGTCACCCCACACATGGGAGGTGAGGGAGAGAAACGTGAAAAGATAAGTAATACAGAGAGCAAGAGAGAAACAAAGCACGTGCACACTATCGCTGCTGTTTACAGCACAGGATAGCCGTTAACACTTGTCAGTCATAGATTCGCTCGTGCAAGTTTGTTGTCCGCAATAACTGCAACGATGCATTCGTAGCCTTCTGCTGCGATGGCTAGTGAGGTCGGTCTCTTAAACAATTTGTTCTTACAATCACAAAAAAGACAACTCAGTGTGAAAAACAAATTGTAGACCCTTCCACTACCTGAAAATGGTTAACCAGTGAAGCTGAAAAGTGCGGCCCCGGTGTTTGTCACTGGGTTAACCCCGCGGGTTCATTAAGGTATTTAAGGTACGTTCGGCTGCGACGGAGAGAACGATGTCATAGACGGTACGCCCGCAGTCCGCCGTTGTCGCTTTCGTTCGATGTCTCGAGTTTTGCTCGGCGGCGTGGTTACCAGCATTCTCCCGCCATTGCCGCTTGCGATTCTTCGAAATTAAATTGGTTCAAAATTAAATATGTCCGTAACGGTAACACAATGAATGGCTCAGACCCCCTTGAGCAATGGCTCATACCCGCGTAAGCGCGGCCTCCCCATTACGACGACAGAAGTGAAGTGAAATTGTACGCTGGAATGATGAGCGGCAACGCAGCCAGCTGTGGAAGACGACGATGAACGCAGGAGCAGTGGCACGAGCGCGTGCCGAGCGCAAGCGCTAGCGCAACCGGACGGGCGCCAACGAGCCAGCTGCGGAAGAAGACGACGCTCGTGCCAATGTTCATGATGATAGTTTTCTGTGCACAGGCGATTTCGCCTAGCCATATATTTCGCCTAGACATATAAAGCTTCGCTTTACAACTATACTCTTCTTTGCGCATTCTCATCCCGATTACTGTAACCTAGTACGGGAAGCATGTAACAAAACAGATTCCGATCGTCTGGTTGCGATGCAAAAGCATTTTAAATATTCTCTGGAAACGCCCGACTCATGGTACTAACTTAATTATGACTTTTCAAATACGATTATTTTCTCCCTCGAATCTATTTAGAGTACTAAATAAAAACTGCCAAAGCTGAGCTAACATGGGCACAATGCCTACGTCATAAAATATTTTTGACTACAATAATCCGTACCATATCCTGTACAGCAAACCTATCTCGCTAAAATACAAGCTACCCGCCACACGCACACGCAAATGAGTCTTCTCAAACTTTCTCCGTTTCCGGAGTGGAGCAATGCGTGTTCTTTATTTTTGTTTATTTCTAGTTTTTCGTGTATGTTTTAGTGCAGAAGCGTTTTTCTGCACACGTGTGAATATTACGAGAAGTGCAGCTGCAGTTCTCGCAGTAATGTACCAACACGCCAAACTCGCCATGCGTGAATATGTTTAGTATGCCGTCGATGTTCCGGCAAAGATATTTTTATATTCGCCGCAGTCGCTCCATTTCGGCGCTCCAAAGGTCGTGGCAGAGAAACCGCACATTTGTACCCTGGTGCACTTTCCTAACTGCGAGGACTAGCTCAGCAAAAAGTGCACCGCGGCCGCAGAAAGAACAACCCAAGCCATTACTCTATAGCTTTCGCGACAGTGCAAAAACAATTAACATACGTAGGGCGCTTCGCACCCAGACGAGACATACGAAAGCAATGACCGGGAAAAAATTGCTGCCTTCCAAACCCACGAACATCTGCGAGCGCTCACACCGAGTCAACTGCGTTCTGAAATGGCGTTCTTGACAAAAATCTTCTATGCTTACCTCTTCATTACGGCCCGAAGTAAGTACCTGTGCCGCATGGCTATGTATAGTTATTTATTAATGCCATTCTTTGCCTTATTACCAGTACTTTGCCGATAGGTATAGGCCGGTCCCTTTGGCGCCTTGTTTTGAACCTCTTCAATAACAAAATTCACATATTCGATTATTAGATTAAAGCAAGGTGCCTCCGCAAAAAAGCCCAATGACCTTCCCATACAAGTGTCGATCAGTAATTAATCGCATGCTTCAAAAACGCACTCTCTTTATGTCATTTTTTTACAATATGTCAGTCGTGATATCGCCACCCATCGTCACCTTGCTACTGTCGCCTCAAACACACTCAGCTCCCACATTTGCTCGCCTTAGGCAAACATTCGGTACGTCATCATATTTCGCAAAGACCCAGACAGTGCTGGGTAGTCAGCTTAAAAAATACTTCGCATACCATCAGCTCCCACAGTGCATGCGCTCTGCACAATTATCATTCACTCACTTATCTGTTTCATTGCTTCTTTTTTCAATGTCATGAGGGCAGGAGCTTCGGAAATGATGCACGTTAATAAAAAAAAACCAAACGCGTTCGCATTCCATAAGTTATTTCGGCCAGAAACTATTATGGTCAACATTTTAATGTCAGATTTCCCTACCTCATACACACACGGCAAATAAGAGTACGAAATATCGGCAACGCCACAGGTCGTCTCCGTATCGTGCACTGCTAGCGTCATTTCTACCCCTCAGAATCTGTTCTGGCTCTCCAATGGCCAGCAGGATGCGAAGACTGAGTTTCTAGATCCCCAAATTACTTCTTTCAATTACTGGATTGCTTACAGGAACAATGTAACCGCCTTCGGGAACAAAGTTTTCCTTCATTGTCACTTCACAAGTGCACAGTACTGCAAGAAAGTTGCTAAGACCCCGCCCTTGCTGTGCTTGTTTACAGGTAACGGCAATGATCCTCCGGGAGAGAGCTTCACAGTGTACCCTCAAGTGTTCGAAAGTCGACTGGATAAGTCCGAAAAAACGCTTGTCATCGAAGGCTACACACTTAACCTAAAGAAAGCTTCCGTTCTTGCTGACACATTACTGCTCCTAGATGTAACAGAAAGCGGGACTGTTGAGCGATATGTGAGTATTGGCTCCACTAAACTTCTCACATTTAACTAATGTCGATACCTCAGTTGTCTGGCGACCAAAAGGTCGCCAGAAATTGAGGGGCTCTATTTTTGTTAGTCGCAATCCTATGAAGCTATTGGACAATTGAAAGCAAGGGAAGCATAGGGAAGACTAGTGTTTTTAATGCGTTAGCATTCTTTGGGTACTTCAGGCACTTTCTGGAGGTTATCCATCTATCTATATACCCAATCTATATATCTATCTATCTATCTATCTATCTATCAATCTATCTTTGTTTGTATCTAACCGTGTTCCCGCCTATCTGGGTTGTTGGGTAGTCAGTGGTCGAATGGGTAGCGCATCTGGCTGCTGTGCTGAGATACCAGGGTTCGAAAACAACCATCGGTCCAACTTGGTTCACGGAGTATGTGGCATTGAGTACATACGTGCCGTTATTCAACGAACCTCTTTCATACCGACGTGGGTTCCTGTAGAAGTAGGACTTGGTAGGTACCACTGTTCGAGGAAACTCTTTGGCGTCAACTTGGAATACTGGTGTCTGCCACTCGGCCTGTGCCGGTCTCACGTGCACGTCCTTGACGCCAACTTGGGTAACTAGGTATGTGCCACTGGCAACGTGCCGCTCTATAGTGACGAAATAGATCCCTTAAGTTTCACCGGTGCTGAGCGGAAACAAGACCCCGTAACAAGGGCTCCTCAAGAACAGCAACCAGACACATTAGCAGGCTGCGCCACAAATTGACTGGGTGTGTGCCGCTTTACAATGAACCTCTCGCCAAATTTGGTCACTGAGTATGTGCCACTGAGTGTGCGGCAAGCGAGGGGACAATTCCCAACGTTCTCGGGGACAGGCGCGCCACGCTTCTCGTTTCGGAGGCCACGCGCAGATTTCTGGGCAGTGCCACCCCTAGATGGCGTGACGTGTCCAGGAAGAAGCGCGAGAGAGGAGCCCCATTGCCGCATGACGCGCTTCTCAGCGTTCGCACGCACCGGCGCGCCATGCATTTCGGATGCCACGCGCAGGCTTCGTGGCGGCGGCGCTAGATGGCGCCCATTGTTCTTAGTGAAGCACGAAATGCGATTCCCACTGCGGTACACGACTCATGCATAACTCGATTCGATTGTGGCAATACGTCGACAGTCATCGTGAGATGGATTTGGCCGCAATTTTTTATTGACATGTTGAAATGGTAAAGAGAAATGAAAGTGGACGAAAAAATTGCAGCACATCTGATCTGACCATGACTGTCGACACTAATGCGAACAGCAATCGAACAATGCAGCATAGGCAATATTCCTGAAGTCACGCTCATTTCAGTGTGCAATGTTATTTCTGAGACTTTCTTTGATTCAGTTATGTGCCACATACTCCGATATTGTCCCACTTTGCTATGGCACTCGCTTGCCAAGGTCGCCCATAAGCATAGAAGCATGACGAAGGCTTTATGACGTTGATAAGGTGACGACGGAATGTGAAAAAAAAGGAATTATATCAGTGGAATGACGAAGGCGTACAACGTCGACACATTATGGCAATGATTCTTAAATCATGACGATGGTACAATGACGACAACGTGACGACGACGACGACGACGACATGAGGACACTTAGATGGCGACGATGTGTGATGACAACCGGATGAAGAAGCGAGAATGACGACGATCGCACGACCAAGTCGGCATGATGACAACGATGGCATGACAACTACGGAATAATCACGATTTAATGACGGCAGCATGGCTGCGACAGAACGACGAACAAGAAATGACGTCGATCGATCGACGAAGGTGGCATGACGACAACAATGGGATGACGATACTGAAGTGATGACGTTCGTGAAACGACAGCGCGACGATGATGGCATGACGGCAACGGAATGGCGACAAATGTATGACGAATACTGAATCAGGAACACGCAATGACAACGATGACAAGACAACGGCATGAGAACAACGGGATGACGAGTATACAGAGTGTCCCACGTAAATTTATCCAAATCTTAAAAACATGCAAATTCCACGTTGCTGAACAGCGCCGAGGTAACGTTGTTTGTCGTCGCTTGGATATACTGAGACCTTTTGCATTCCGCCTAATTGCATAATTAGTCTTAATTGATTAATCAATTTATCCAATATTGTAATTTGATTGAAAGTGCCAATGAGAAAATTGGTAGAGCAATATGAAAAACTCCCGATACAGCTTTTTGTTGATCAATACGTGTTACATAAAAGTGTTTTTCCTAGCGTGAAAGAAGCTCGCGAATACACGGAAAGTGCCTGGAGCGACCAGTTGCGCCGAAATTTTGCCGGTAGGTCAAAGCAGGCAGGCAGGCAGGGCAAGCAGGCAGGCTCGAAACGTCTGAACTAGGCAAAGAATGCTAGTCGGATTAATAAAAGGAACTTGCAGCAGGTGAGTCTAAGCCTCCGTCTTCGCAATACACGTGCGATGATCTAACCAATTAAGCTACCGTGATGCAGTTTTTCCACTCACTTAATTTCTTGGATATTTATGTATGTGCATTAGATATGACCCTAGTAGTGTCAGCTAGCGCCACTACTCACGCCGTGATGGTCGATGTAGAACATCTTGTCTACCGCAGGAATAATGTACTACTTCAACGTACTACGTCACGTCTAGTGCGTTGTCTTAGTGATTGTCTTGGTTGTCTTCGTTATTCTAGTGACAAAACATTTGTTAGTCTTATACGGCACAGGTTTTGGATTTTCTTTACCCTCGTTTCATTTATATCGTTTTTTCTTAGGTCACAATGTCCTGCATTTGCGTTCCAGCGAACTCCTTGTTGGAACATGTCCTTATACAACAGCTCTGATATTTGCTTTGTCGACTGTCATGCTTGTGACGTAAAGGGTCGGCACCCGAATGAGCACGCATGCCAAACGTCAAAATGTTGCTCTTTAGCATATTGTCCCAGCAAATATTCATCTACAAAATCTGTACAGGTCCAAGGCGCGCACTACGAGAGGCACTTGTACGAGGACGCTAGCAAGCAAGCATCCCTGATCCTGAAACCCGCAGGACGCGGCGATTATCACGTTGTGAGTAAGCGATTATCACAAGTCATACAAAATCAACCAATCAAAGCACTTTATTTTTAGCCATATTGGAAACAAATATGAAAGTACTATCCGCACCGATAGCTGATTAAGTCTAGTTTCCGGTCCAGTAAAATTAAGTTGTACAGGTCAGTTGTATCATTACAACGTGGCGTCTGTTTGAAGACCCTTTAATCTTCATGAACGATTAGAGCCTGCGCAATCTCTCATATCCTTGTTTAACATTAGGAGTGAAGAGATGTAGCCGCCAGCACCATACGGTAGCAATTCAACATACATATCTTAGACGAACAAAAAAGCTCGGGGGAAGACCACCAGGCGGAGAAATTTTCATGAAAGGATATATTGTCATCCACGACTAAAGTAGCGTTATCCACCACGAAAGTATCGTGAATCTACGAGAAAACCATTTTAGTCTGGGGATTGAAATCGGTGCCCCCACTTTTGGAGGTAGCGTCGGATTTCTTTGTAGTTTTCTTTTCCTTTGCTGTTATCGTGTAAGCGTAGTCAAAAAAGCAGTCAGTTTTGTTTCGAGTACTAGAACCGATTATATTTGTCCAGACAGGGATGGTAAATTTCACCCATAGGATTGAACCTTTCACAAATTGGGAACGATCGTCGCAGCAAAAAATGCCTCACCGAGTATCTGAAATTGAAACCATGTATGGGACCTATGAGTACGTTGCCGAGAGAACAGGTAAGTGGGTATCTTTGGTTGTTTACCTCTCTTTGCATTGTGCTGTGCTATGTGGGATGATATGCAATGCACGAAGAAAACACAGGTAAATTTGTGTACGCTCGAACAAGTGCTTTCTTTTATTTTTTGTTTTTTTTCAGAAAGTGTGGTAGACGAGCCCCGGCCGGAGAAAATGGGTATGTATGCACCGAGTATGAGCTGTTACAGGCACGGGGCGTAACTTGACACTTAACTATTTTCTCGCTGCTGCTTGCTTGCAAACAGAAAATGACGCCATTGAACAGCAATACATTGTAGAGCTGCACTTCATCACCGGCCTTAATCACAGTGGCTTCTTCGGGAACGAAAGTGAAGATCGTGTTGCCTATGCAATGCTCTTTATGAACTCGGTAAGCACTGACCGAAAATATAGCATTCTACTTTGTCAGTAATTCTTTCCTTCAAATGAAGCTTGGGGTACCATTAGTTATGCATAAGGGACACTAAGCAATAAAAATTAAATTAAAAATTAAATTATGGGGTTTTACGTGCCAAAACCACTTCTGATTATGAGGCACGCCGTAGTGGGGGACTCCGGAAATTTGGACCACCTGTGGTTCTTTAACGTGCACCTAAATCTAAGTACACGGGTGTTTTCGCATTTCGCCCCCATCGAAATGCGGCCGCCGTGGCCGGGATTCGATCCCGAGACCTCGTGCTCAGCAGCCCAACACCATAGCCACTGAGCAACCACGGCGGGTGGACACTAAGGAATAAACCTGACGCAGGACTGAAAGAAGTCAGCGTCCAAACTGTTACCAACTCGCCCAAGATTCCACCCTTGTTTCCAACATTTTTGTATTGTTTGCTCTGCAAGAAAAAAATGAGCTTGCTTATCAACGAAAGCAATAGCTTATTGCGCATATTTTGCACAGAAATGTAAGCCCTCTCCGGCTGAAGCAGAGAAAAAGCATATGGGAGGGTCAGTGTAAAACCTGTTGAAATATTGATGTATATGGGCGAAACAAGACGCGTGCGATCATCATATGTACCAACCGCGTGGATACAATGACAAAAGCAGAATATACATCTGTCTAAAGCAAAAAAAAACGCTATAGTAACAAGAATGCCAAACAAAAATTAGCGCAATAACACTGAACATAAATGCACCATACAAAGAAGCAATTGGTACGGCTGCAATACAAACTGAAAAGCTACAACTTTACTTAACAGTTCGCCTCGCAGGGGCGTCTGCGTTAGCAGGCGCTTGGTGTGTTGCGACACCACGGACCCGAGCACATGGAAGTTGGACCCTCTCGCGTGAAGCGTGCGCGGCTTTGCCATGTACCGGGAAAAGGGGATCCTGGAGTTAGAGCCGATGTCAAATGTTCCACATTTTTTACAATGCTCACACAGCCCTCCAAGGTCATTTTGGTGTTCACTGCAGAGACTGCGGTTGTGTGCCTGAATTTGATAAATGTGTCGTAATTTCCAAACACCAAGAACAGCTTACCGGTGAGAATATAGAGGCTGACAAGATACAGCAGCTGGGTGACCTTTGCATTAGAATGCCATCTGTGGCCCTCGCGAAAAGCAAAATTAAGTATCTAGCTGTGATGCGATAGATAATCATGAGAAGTGAGACGTCATACAAAACATTTTTATTATTTTGTTGGTTCACGTCTTAAGTATATATTTCTGGCGGTTTCGTAAATGAAGCTTAGTTGAAGTCAGCGCCTGTATTATCATTCCTTCTGTTCTCGTCTTTTGCGCTGTGCTGTCAGGTCTATCACCTCTTCATAGCATATTTTCTATGTTCATTCTACGAATCACTTTACCACCTACATATCAATGTCACAGCTTTAATAGAAATACATTTTACGCACTTTACAGAGAATGTGTTAGGCTACTATACAGCTATGTCCCGCATACCATTTCCCATTGACCACACCATCGACTAATCATACCATTTCTTGGCGCTCTTTGGCCATTACTGGCACTTGCACCAAAAGCCATATACGTCATCATCACCATCATCATTGAATATTAACTCGTTTGCTGTTTGTGAACGTCTAAGGATTTCACAAATTGTGCCCAACTTTATGTGACTGCCATGTTTCTGGTAAACTAATCAGCGGTATATGCCCATTCGCCCTTTTCCTTCATAGTAAAATATGTACATATTTTTTTTCTAAATCACAATTTAGCGACTCACGGGAGTCAAAGCACAATCTCTCGCGTCACATCTAAAGTAGGTTCCGGATTTCATCGATGACGTCCGAATCTGCCATACCATTTTGCATCGTTTTCGAACATATCATGTTTCAGCCCAAGAAAAAAGTATGAGGCAATTTGTTGTCTCGCAAACTTATCTATCTTCAGATATCGACTTTTTATTTCGCTGAGTCTGTGAGGAATTCGGGGATGTATTGATGAATAATGATAAAAACGATGTGTTTCGGGAAAATTCCATGTAAACGGTACTTGTCAATGATATTTTATTCGTTTTTGCTTCAACTTTTTTTCGTTAGACCACGGTCAATCATAAAGAGTATCGCATGGGGAAACAATTTCGCACGCAACACTTTCGCATGTTTTCCTAACAAACGCAGTAAAGGAAGTGGTGCACATTTACTCGTTTCATCGTAACATTCGAAAACCCTACCTTCTGATCACCTGCCTGCATTTGTTATGAAACCGAAGCAAAATTAATACAAACCTGTCCTCTCGATTGAGTAGGCGTAGTCAATATGGTGTGTTCAAGCATGCCTCTCCTGAAAAGTATCGCGCGGCACACTTGAAGAGCGAGCGTCTCAACAAGTCACGCTTATGATATATGTTTGTGAAGCTGATCTTTTTTTTTCTTTTTTTTTCCTTGACCGTGTTTCTTTTTTTTAATAATAACGCAAGTTGGTTATTTTTGGCAATTACAGGTAAGCCTTCGCTTGCAGCAGCTTGAGCCTCCCATCCGGATAGGGCTAACAGTAATTGAAGGGTTGCAGGTAAGGATAAACCTTAATATTGGGTCAGTGAATGACAATATCGCGTTTCCAGATCAATCCACCTTACGTACAACTTTACCAAGACGGAAACATCATGATAGATCAAACCTTGAATGCGTTATGCAAGCACGTGCGCGAAGACAAAGTAAAAAACATCTCTGACGCCGTCTATATGGCTACCAGGTAAGAGAAATTGAGTCTTCGACTCATTTGTTTCAGACATGTGCTTTCAGACACATGGCTGAGGCGATGGGAAGGAAGCAACTGTATCGCGGCTCGTAAAACTGCCTACGTTTGGCCGTTTGGGCGAAGCTTATGTATGCCGAAAAACTAAAGCCTACTTTCACTGACGTGCGATAAACCGAGGTATGCATCAGTTTCAGTAGATTATTTGTTAAGTTGTGCAACTGTTCAGATTTAATGTGCCTGAAAGACAGGCAGGGGGGCAGGCAGGCAGGCATGTCATGGCGGGGCGGGGGGAGGGGCGAGACAGGACAGTGTAGAGTAGGGCGAGGCAGGACAGGACAGGGCAGGGTAAGGCCAGCACCTACTTTTTGCGCGCAAGCGTAGATGACCCGTCTGTTACATCGGTGAGATTATGTTTGAAGCCGGGAGGGAAGCGAGCTCCGGAGGAGGACGGCGCCTGGATATAGAGAAGAGAATTGCCGCGTTCGCGCCTTTTAAATGCTTCCTAGTATCACAAGGCCGGTGTACTTCGATCCGCAACGTCATGCTACCTTGCCCGACTGCCATAGAATCTAATGGGGACGCTCCTGCATAAGATGCGGGGATATTGACGTCACAGCTCCTCTCGTCACGCCGGGCTTGGCAATGGAAATTTAGGTCCAAGTAGCATGATGCCATAAAGCAGAATGCACAGGCCTATTAAGGAGGCGCCGGCCCTTTCCGTTTGTGCTTCGACGCCGCGGTGCTCACTGTGCACACCCCCGCAGGGGCGTCTGCGTCAGCAGGCGTTTGGTGTGTCGCGACACCACGGACCCGAGCACATGGGGGTTGGACCCTCCCGCGTGTAGCGTGCGCGGCTTAGCCGTGTATGGGGAAAAGGGGATCCTGAGGGTTGAGCCGATGCCTGGTGTTTGGACCTTTACGGCCCCCTCGTGGAGGCAACACACCTCTTCGGCCTCTGCTTCACATAGATGGCACCCCTGGGCTGACCCACCCAGGGGAAATCGGCAGTTGCCTTTCCTGTCCTCCTCTTAAATCTTCGTCTTTCTCTCTCACTTTCAATCTATCCTGTCTTCTTTTCACTTCCTTTTACTTCCGATTTCCCATGCAGCTAGGGTTAACCTTGTGTGGGTAGCCAACCTTGGATATTCCATATTTGGTTATTGTAGTGGCGTGCAGCTGGCGTTTGCAGGACCAATCTTTTCCAGGTATTGCATCGTCCCCTTGTTGGGCTCCATGGTGGGTGGCTGGCGCTGCTGCCGAACATTCACCTATACTTATGGCAAGTTCTTTCCACCCCCCCCCCCCTCCCTGACCGCCGTCTGAAACGAGGGCGCACCGAAGATGTTTTCTAGTTTTTTGGTCTCCAAAGGGAAGCTTTCCCCCGATTCCATGTAATTCAATCAGAAAAACCAGACAAATCAGTACGAACAATTTTACCTTTCCCAATTTCAAGATCTTTGACGGAAGTTTTTGGTACAGGTTATAAAGCATCGAGAATGGCGACCGGTGATCTCCTCTTGGACCCGCCGGAGTGGCTCAGTCAGCTAAGGCGTTGCGCTGCTGAGCAACGAGATCGCGAGATCGAATCCCGGCCGCGGCGGCCGCATTTCGATGGAGGCGAAATGCAAAAACGCCCGTGTGCTTGCGTTGTAGTGCACGTTAATGAACCCCAGGTGGTCAAAATTAATCCGGAGCCCTCCACTACGGCGTGCCTCATAATTAGCACTGGTTTTAGCTCGTGAAACCCCAGAAAGAAGAAGAAGAAGCTCAGAGACCAGAAACAACACGAAAAACTGTCCAATCTAGTATCATTTGGAGATGCCCAAGTAACAGTAACCCCGCACCGTACTATGAATACCACTCGTGGTGTTGTATCAGATTGCAGCGGAGTGAGGCTGAACTCCTGGAGGGTTTCAGTGAGCAGAATGTCATCAATGTAAAACAGATTAAAATGAGGCGAGATACCACGTACCCGAGCACACGAGGGTTGGACCCTCCCGCGTCTGACCGTGCGCGGCTTAGCCGTGTCCGGGGAAAAGGGGATCCTGGGGGTTGAGCCGACGCTGAGTGTTTGGACCTTTAAGGCCCCTCAGCGGAGGCAACACACCCCTTTGGCCTCGGCTTCACGTAGACGGCACCCCCGGACTGACCCACCCGGGGGAAATCGGTAGTTGCCTTTTCCTGTCTCTCTCTCTCTCCATCCTTCGTCTTTCTCTCTCTCTTTCCATCTCTCCTGTCTTCTCCTCTCTTCCTCTCATTTCCGACTTCGCAGGCAGCAAGGGTTAACCTGGTGTATTCTATCCAACCTAGGATATTTATATTAGGTTATAGTAGCTATGTACAGCTGGCGTCTGCGTCTCCTTCGGGTGTCGTAGCGTCCCCTTGTTGGGCTCGGTGGTGGGCGGCTGGCGTAGCTGCCGAAAACAAAAAAGTATTTATGGCTTTAAGTACCTTTCCCCGACTACCTGATCGCCCTCTTTCGAAAAGAGGACGCACCGAAGAAACTCAATTTTTTGTCCAACGCAAGGAATCCTTCCCGCGCTACCATGTTATGCATAGCAAATGCGCCGAAAAGACAGTCAGAACCCTTTCACCTTTCACCGTTGCAAAAGTTCTCACAGATGTGCTGGGTCCCGGATACAAAATCACTAAAATGGCTAGCGGCGACCTACTGCTTGAAGTACGCGACAAACTACAACATGAAAAGATTTCAAATCTCCTTGCTTTTGGTGATGTTGAAATCACGGTAACCCCACATCGCTCAATGAACACATGCAGAGGTGTGGTATCCGATGATGATCTCATGAATCTGAGCGAAGAAGAACTAGTTGAAGGATGGAAGGAACAGGATGTCATCAAAGTGCAAAGAATAATGATCAAACGTGACAACAAAGAAATCCGTACAAAACATCTCATTCTCACCTTTGCGACGAGTGTACTGCCCGACTCTCTCGAAACTGGTTACACAAAGACACGAGTAAGACCCTACATTCCAAATCCACGCAGATGTTTCAAATGTCAGAGATTTGGCCATGGCTCGCAAAGCTGCCGCGGCCGGCTTACTTGCGCAAAATGTGGCAAACAAGAACACGCTTCCGACAACTGCACTGACACGCTCCACTGCGCAAACTGCGACGGTGAGCATGCCTCATATTCCCGATCATGCCCTACGTGGAAGAAGGAAAAAGATATCATTACCTTGAAAGTGAAAGAGAATATCTCATTTCAAGAAGCGCGGAAACGCGTTTCCTTCCTGCATACCGCAGGGTATGCTGGTGCAGCGCGAAAGGGGGCAACGCTGCAGCAGACTCCGGCATCCGCCCGGTCCACAGAGTGTGACCACGGCTGTGCCACCAGCCTCCCAGGCGACAGCAGCCAGCGCTGCTGCGCCGTCTCTGAAGGAGGGCCCATCGACCTCTGGGTTGGTGGCCTCCAAGGCCCTGCTTTTCGAGGCAAGGCCCACCCCAAAAACACCCCGCTCGCTTGAGCGGAAGTCCAGCGGCTCTCTGGAGTCGATGGACACAACCCCAAGCCAGGCGGCGCATCCAGCGCCTCCGGAGCGACGCGATTCTCGCGACCGCTCCAAGAAAGACAAACTCCGGATTACGGGGCCTGGAAAGGCTCCATAAGCCAACTAGACTCGTCTCTTGACACACAGCCCAAAAACACAAACAATATGGATACACAAATATTACACTGGAACGTGAGAGGCCTAATGCACAACCTCGATGACATTAAAGAACTTTTACACCAATACAATCCAAAGGTGCTGTGTGTTCAGGAGACACATCTTAAACCTACACAAACAAACTTTCTCCAGCAATACGTTATTTTCCGGAAAGACCGGGACGAGGCTGTTACAGCCTCAGGTGGTGTAGCTATAATAGCTGACAGAGGTGTTGCATGTCGGAAATTGCAACTCCAAACCCCTCTTGAAGCAGTTGCTGTCCAAGCAGTGCTATTCAATAAACTAGTCACCATCGCGTCTATAACATCCCCCCAACTTATCAACTGTCTAGAACAACATTTCAAAGCTTTATTGATGAACTCCATCACCCTTACATAGTCGTTGGTGATCTAAACGCACATAGTACACTGTGGGGCGACTCTCGCTGTGACGCGAGAGGACGACTAATAGAAAACTTTCTACTCTCTTCAAATGCCTGCTTGCTTAACAAAAAAGAACCAACATTCTACAGCCCTACACACAAAACATTTTCTTCCATAGACATAAGCATAGCGTCCAGTACAATTGTGCCATATCTGAAGTGGGATGCTATTAATAACCCTTATGGAAGTGATCACTTCCCCATCGTACTAAGCCTTACAAAACAAGCTGAGTGCTCTACACATGTTCCTAGATGGAAAGTCGACTCAGCCGACTGGATGCGGTTTCGTGAAGCAACACATTTGCCCTGGGACGATGTCTGTGCACTTGGTATTGACGATGCAGTAGCATATTTTACAGCGTTTATTATTGATGCTGCATCAGTATGTATACCCCAAACAAATGGGTCGCCATCGAAACGACGTATTCCATGGTGGAATGAGGAGTGTAGGGAAGCCCGGAAAAAGCAAAACTAGGCCTGGAATCTCCTTCGTAACTCCCCAACCGCAGAAAACCTAATTAACTTCAAGGCGATTAAGTCACAAGGTAGAAGAACACGCCGACGTGCTAAACGGGAAAGTTGGGAAAAATACATAAGCAACATCAATTCTTATACAGACGAACGCAAAGCCTGGAACAGGGTAAACAAAATAAAAGGCCGCGAAACTCATCCTCTACCTTTAGTAAACACACAAGGAGACACTCTTGAGGACCAGGCTAATTGTCTAGGAGCACATTTCGAGCATATTTCCAGTACATCCCATTACACAGACACATTTGTGAAATACCAGCGACAAGCAGAGCGACAGCCGCTGAGTCGGAAAGACACAGCCAATGCAGCATACAATCGTCCATTTAGCATGGCGGAGTTTCAGGCTTCACTGAATTGTTGTAACGATTCTGCTCCAGGAAGTGACAGAATACTATATAAAATGATAAAACACTTACACCCTGAAACCCACAAAACACTATTGTCACTCTTTAACACCATGTTCTCTGCCGGCTACATTCCGACTGCATGGAAAGAAGCAATCGTAATTCCTATCCTCAAAGATGGCAAGGAACCTTCTTCGGCCAGTAGCTATAGGCCTATAGCTCTGATAGGTTGTATATGCAAGCTCTTCGAGAAAATGATTAACCGGCGCCTCATCCATTTTCTTGAAAGCAACAAAATACTCGATCCCTTACAGTGCGGTTTCAGAGAAGGTGTGTCCACAACAGATCACCTTGTTCGCATTGAATCTTATATTAGAGATGCTTTTATACATAAGCAGTTTTGCCTCTCAATATTTCTGGACCTAGAAAAGGCTTACGATACGACATGGCGCTACGGAATTCTTCGAGATCTTTCGTCGATGGGTGTCCGTGGCAACATGCTAAACACAATAGAAAGTTATCTGTCTAACCGCACATTTCGTGTAAGAGTGGGTAACGCTCTTTCTAGGCCCTTCACCCAAGAGACCGGTGTGCCGCAAGGGGGTGTGCTTAGTTGCACGCTATTTATTGTAAAAATGAACGGCCTGCATACAGCCATCCCACGCACTATGTTTTATTCCGTTTATGTCGATGATGTGCAGATAGCCTTTAAGTCATGTAATATTGCCATCTGTGAACGACAAATACAGCTGGGAATAAACAGATTGTCTAAATGGGCAGATGAAAATGGTTTCAAAGTTAATTCACAGAAGAGTACTTGCGTACTCTTTACAAACAAGAGAGGTGTAACGCCAGACCCAACTATTGAAATAAAAGGAGATACGCTCTCTGTGAGGAGCGAGCATAAGTTTCTAGGAATCATTTTAGATTCCAAGCTGACGTTTATCCCTCATCTTAAGTACTTGAGGACAAAGTTCCTGAAGACAATGAACCTCCTAAAGCTTCTATCGCGCACAACATGGGGCAGTGATCGAAAGTGTCTCTTAAACTTGTATAACAGTCTTGTCCTTTCACGCCTTGATTACGGGTCTATAATTTATAATTCCGCAACGCCAAGTGCATTAAAAATCCTAGACCCCGTTCACCACTTGGGCATCCGTCTCGCGACTGGTGCTTTCAGGACAAGTCCAATCCAGAGCCTCTACGTAGAGTCGAATAAGTGGTCGCTTCATCTGCAGCGGTCATACAGCAGTTTTACATATTTTCTGAAAGTACAAGCAAATATTGAACATCCGTCTTATTCAACAATAAACGATGTGACTGCTGCCACACTCTTCCACAATCGACCTGCAGCGAGAAAGCCGTTCTCTTTGCGTGTGAGGAATCTTAGTGAGGAAATGGGTGTTCCGCTGCTTGATCATCGTCCTATGGCGCCAGCGGAACTGTTACCTCCGTGGCAGTGGCAGCTCATAGATTGTGACATATCATTTATAGAAGTTACGAAACACGCGCCAGAGGCACACATTAAAATGCATTTCCGAGAACTCCAATCTAAATACTCGTGTACAGAGTTTTACACAGACGCTTCCAAGTCACATGCCGGGGTATCTTATGCAGCCATCGGTCCATCCTTTTCGGAATCCGGTGTACTGCACCCGGAGACAAGTATCTTTACGGCTGAGGCCTATGCACTATTATCGGCTGTAAAGTATATAATGAGATCAAAACTTCAAAAAACTATCATATTTACAGACTCCCAAAGTGTCGTGAAAGCATTGAAGTCACTCTGTAAACACAAAAACCCTGTACTTAATGAGCTCTATTCCGTCCTGTGTAAAGCATATATCTCTAACCAGCATGTGATTATATGCTGGGTGCCGGGCCACAGAGGCATTGAGGGTAATGTTCGAGCAGACCAAATGGCCACATCAGTTACATCTCAGGCGTTACATCTCCCTACAGCTGCTGTTCCCGCAACAGATTTGAAGCCTTTCCTGCGAAAGAAACTGCGAAGCCACTGGCAACGCTTATGGGACGCGGAAAGAAATAATAAGCTTCACTTGATAAAACCACAGTTAGGCTTCTGGCCCCCCATAACGAAAACACGACGAGCTGATGTCCTGTTCTGTCGCCTAAGAATAGGACATACATATGGCACCCACAATTTTTTGCTTACTGGTGATGAACCACCAACCTGTGGTAGATGTGGTGAGAGGCTGACTGTCCTCCACGTCCTCGTGGAGTGTCGGGAAGCTGAAACAGAGAGAAAGAAACATTTTCCTCAAGCGTACCGATATCATCTGCCTCTTCATCCCATCATGTTTCTTGGTGAAGAACCGCTTTTTAACGACAAAGCAGTCGTCGATTTCTTGAACGATGTGGTCCTTCATGTTATTAGTCCAATGAGTTCGTAGCGCATCCTCTCTCCAGAGGATGCCGCTGTGATGGTAGTTTTTGTAGCACATGCCTCCAGGCCCTTGTGATTCAAAGGCTCTGTATAGGCAGTAGTGCTTCTTACCAATTACTGCATCTTAAATATTTTAAATGTCGTGTCATTCTTTCTCAACGCATTCTTCCCTTCATAGTACACCTCATTAGTCATTTCCATGATTTTAGTACCTTTATATTTTACGCACTTTACAGCGATTATTTTTAGGCCCCTTTACAGCCACGCTTCATCTACTTCTCAGAATTCATCGCTCCACTGCACACTCACAAACACTGACATGGCGCTCTTTGGCCATAACTGGCCCTTGCGCCATAAAACACCACACAAAAAAAATGAGGCGAGATGGCAAAGAACTCCAGACCAGGCATCTCATACTTTCAACTCAAGTGTTCTGCCCGAGTCCATCGAGGCCGGGTACATCAAGCTTCGTGTTAGGCCATACGTGCCAAATCATCTTCGATGTTTCAAATGCCAGCGGTTCGGCCATAGTTCCCAGGACTGTCGAGGCCGCCAAACTTGTGCGAAATGCAGTGGTCATGAACACTCCTCTGAGTCTTGTGAAAGCTCTCTACATTGTGTTAACTGCGATGGGGAGCACGCCGCATATTCGCAGTCGTGCCCATCCTGGAAAAAAGGAAAGGAAATAGTAACTATTAAAGTAAAGGAAAACATAACTTTCAAGGAGGCACGCAGGCGGGTATCGTACTTGCCGAAAACCAGCTTTGCCGAAGTGGTGCGTCAGGGGGCAGCCCCACAATGGCTCCCGGCGGCTGTCTGGCACACGCGTTGTGAGCCGGCGGTGACGCCATCCGCCCCCTCGGCGGATGCAGCCAGTGCTGCTCCGCCATCTAAAGGCTTCACACCGGCGACATGAGAAGGTCGCGCGACCATTTGCGACTCGCGACCAAAAAGCGACTGAAGGCAACTGATGTTCACACCGGCAAGCACGGCGAGGCTTGCCGGTGTTAACATATAGGGTTTTTAGGACCCTAGATGTTCTGCTTTCAGAAAAATATCTAGGGACTTTAGCCCGGCTGAGCGCGACCTGCAAGTCGCAATCCCGGAGATTCTCGTTCTTCAGAGAATTCTAGCGATCTACGCAGTTAGCGCGGACTTCGCTGGCACTGTGTAAATTGGTTTCGCGTTCCGGCAACAGCCATGCATTTTAATTTGAGCGATGGCTGCATTTTGATTCGAGCGAACAGGAAGACGTCGTCCCTGTGCTGATGTGCTCTGCCGTGGGGTCAGCTGTGGCAGCACGGAAGCCTCCGAAGAAAACGCGACGCTGGTGGGTGCGCCCGCGCCTCCGCTCGCGTGAAGTGGCTGGTCACGCAAGCCGCCTCCTGCTCGAACTTTGTGCGCATGACAACGAGTGTTATCGAGAGCAAGTTGTAATTTCTAGTTCGCATTGCGGTGGGATTCGGTGCATAATATTAAAGCGAAGCGGTTCAACCGCTGTTCACCTTTGGGTGCCAGTATTTTTCCAACGAACGGCAGCTGGAAAAAGGCTTTGTGTTGTGCTTTCTTTTCCTGCTGTTTAGCTTCCAACGAATGCGACCGCGCACATTCGACACTTCGCTGCAACTGCGGCGTCCCAGAATCACAAGACAAGACGCCAATTACCGGCCTGTAGTCTGCATATGGTTGCGTGGACATTGCATTTGACGTGCACGACGACGCATAACATGTCGACACGGCACTGATTGATTGAGCAGCTTTGCGACCACGGTCGTGCGGCTGAAAAATCGAGCAGCGAGCGACTGGCCCAAAATGATCGCTTTTCGAGAAAAGCGACCATTTGCGACCAACTTGGTCGCGCGACCACTGTCAGTCGCCGGTGTAAATGAGCCTTAAGAAGGGCCCATCAACCTCCGGGCTGGTGAGCTCCAAGGTCTCGTCTTTTGAGGCGAGGCTCTCAAATCCAAAACAGCGGTCGCAAGAGCGCATGCCCAACGCCTCGCAAGAGGGCATGGACACAACACCAAGCGTGAGGGCGCAGCCAGCGCCTAAGGAGCGGCGCAATTCTATCGACCGCTCCAAAAAAAAAAAAAGAAAACTCTCGTGTCATGGCGCCTGGAAAAGGCCCGTGAGCTAACATTGCATTCTTGAACACACAGCATAAAACACTGTACAAATGGACGCACAAATCCTACAGTGGAATGTGAGAGGACTTCTCCGTAATCTCGATGATATCACAGAACTCCTCCATAAATATAAGCCAAAAGTGCTGTGTGTTCAGGAAACACATCTAAAAGCCGCTCAAACAAACTCCCTCAGACAATATGCTATATTCCGTAAAGACCGCGATGATACTGTAGCCGCGTCTGGAGGGGTAGCAATAATTGTAGATAAATCTGTTCCATGCCACAATCTCTCTCTTCAGACACTACTAGAGGCGGTGTCCGTGCGAGCGATACTTTTCAACAAGTTAGTAACAATCTGTTGTATTTACGTACCGCCACATTATAAACTCGGCAAAACGGAATTTTACGCGCTAATTGACCAGCTCCCGGAACGATACATTATTGCCGGTGATTTTAATGCTCACAGTACTTTGTGGGGAGACTCCCGGTGTGATGCCAGGGGTCGGCTTATAGAGAACGTTTTGGTAGCCTCTGGTGCGTGTCTGTTTAACAAAAAACAGCCCACCTATTATAACATCCACCATAATTCATTTTCTTCTATAGATTTAGTGATAGGATCTGCTACCCTCCTTCCTTATATAGAATGGAATTTCGATAAGAAGTCGTTTGGCAGTGACCACTTCCCTGTGACGTTGACCTTGATAGAGGAACAAGAGAGTCCCCCCCCCCCCCCCAGTTGTACATTAACATCAGCTAACTGGAAAGGTTTCAAAGAGTCAACGTACTTAACACAAGATTTTATCAACGATTTTAGTATTGATGACGCAGTAGCGTATTTTACTGGTTTTATACTTGACGCAGCTGAAAAATTCATTCCACAAACAAAAGGTCTCTCATGTAATAGACGAATTCGATGGTGGAATGAGGAGTGCAGATTGGCACGAAAGAAACAGAATAAAGCGTGGGGCGCGCTGCGTCGCTCCCCGACTGCGGAAAATCTTATCAAATTGAAACTGGCAAGAACGGGGAAGGCGCACGCGGTGATAGGCAAAGAGGGTTAGCTGGGAGAGGTTCCTCTGTGGCATAACATCCTACACTCTAGAGTCCAAAGTATGGAATGGCCTAAGAAAGCTAAAGGGGCAGAAAATGGACCCGTTTCCTTTAGTTGAGGACCAAGGGAATACCTTGGAAGACCAGGCCAACGCTCTGGGCGCACACTTCGAGCGTGTATAAATCTCCATGCATTTCTCAGACGCATTCCTAAAATATAAACAAGTAGCTGAACTCAAGTCACTGGATCGTAAATGCTGACCGAATGAACCATACAACCGTCCTTTTAATATAGTGGAGCTACCTTCTGAATAGCGTTGTCCTATCACGTATTGACTATGGCTCGGTAGTGTACGAATCAGCATCAAAGTCTGCGCTAAAGATGCTTGACCCCGTGTACCACCTTGGGCTCCGTCTGGCCACTGGTGCTTTCAGAACTAGCCCAATAGCCAGCCTGTATGTTGAGGCGAACAGATGGTCACTAGAACGACGAAGGCAGTACACAAGCATAGTGTATGCCACTAAGGTGCTCTCTCATGCAGAGCATCCATCTGGTGAACTCTTGCAGGACACAAGCAACACCCAGTTGTTCTTGAGACGACCATCAGCAACGCCACCATATCGCGTTAGAGTCGCGTCACACATTGAAAGCCTGCAGATACCGGCCTCCAACCTCCAGGTGGTGTCCCACAAAGACGCCATTGCGCCCTGGGAAATACACGCTGTTCACTGTGATATGTCATTTCTTGAGGTGGGCAAACATGGGAATCCGCTCGCAATAAATCAGCACTTTATGTACTTGCAGACAAAATACAGGTGTGCAGAGTATTACACTGACGCCTCTAAGTCTTCAGCTGTCGCATGTGCCGCACATGGCCCACAATTCTCCGAATCGAAAACAATGAACGAACATACAAGCATATTTACTGCAGAATGCTGTGGCATCCTCCTAGCCGTAAAGCACATCCTACAGAATAAACAACCAGCCTCCATCATATATACAGACTCCCTCAGTGCAGTGACTGCGTTGTCATCCGGTAAAAAGCATAAAAATCCAATAACTAATTTCCTTCTAAAATGTCTCATGTCGGCTCACAAATCTAAACTTAAAATCACACTGTGCTGGGTACCGGGGCACTGCAACATAGCTGGAAATGAGGTAGCTGACAGACTTGCGCAGTCAGCTGCTCTCCGTAATTCTATTGACATAGATAATATACCCTACGAGGACTTCAGGCCACAGATTAGAAACAGAATCCGTAGGCAATGGCAAGAAGAATGGGATGGAGCAACTGAAAACAAACTGCACACAATAAAGCCATTAATAGGAAGATATGCTACCGAGAAACGCGACAGACATAAAGAGGTTGCACTATGCAGGCTTAGAATAGGACACACACATGCAACACATTCACATCTGCTAAACAGTTCTCCAGCACCGCACTGTCCAAAATGTGGTGATCGACTGTCCGTCATCCATGTTCTAATCATGTGCAAGAGGCTAGAACCAGATAGGAGACGTCACTTCCCAGAACTGTACAGAAACCAAATACCTCCGCACCCGTCCTTCTTTCTCGGCGACTACCAAATGTTTTCATTAAAAAGAGTTTTTAAGTTTTTAGCGAGTGTAGGCTTCCTACGTGCGATTTCATATTTCCATTGAACTCAGCCTTGTCTCATTCCTGAGGAAATGGCTGAGATTTTTTATCTCACATGTCAGGCGCTCCGCACTCCTTGCCCTGACAAGGACTGTTGCTGAGGCTGCCTGACCTTGTAAATGTCATGCGCTTTGCCCATAATCATCAAATGTAATCATTACTCAATTATTTAGGCCCTATACACCACTGTTTTTTATCCTTATCTTTTACTGCTTACTAACCTGAGTCGACCATCAACCTTGTGTTTGGCGCTCTTTGGCCTCAGTTGCCCTTGCGCCATAAAAATCTACCACTAACTAATATAGTGGAGCTGAGAGCTGCCTTGGGCGTATGCGGTAGCTCTGCACCGGGAGCTGACAGAATCATGTATGGCATGATTAAAAACCTACACGCTGACACATAGATGACACTTCTGGGACTTTTTAACTCTATGTGGGCTGCCGGATACATCCCATCCTCATGGAAGCAATCTATTGTTATTCCAGTTTTGAAGCTGGGTAAAGACCCTTCCTCGGCGGCAAGTTACCGCCCGATAGCTCTCACAAGTTGCCTTTGTGAGGTTCTTGAAAAAAAAAATGATTAATCGCCGACTTATACATTTCCTTGAACGGAACATTATGTTTGATTCCTATCAGTGTGGTTTCAGAGAAGGGCGGTCCACAACTGATCATCTTGTGCGCATTGAAGGACATATCCGTGACGCATTTGTACATAAACAGTTTTTCTTGACGATATTATTTCTCGATATGGAAAAGGCGTACGACACAACTTGGCGTTACGGAATTTTGCGAGACTTGTCGGGAATGGGCATCCGTGGAAATTTGCTAAACATAATAGAAAGCTATTTGTCTAAACCTACCTTCCACGAGAAGGTACGTTTAGTGCAGCACGCCTTCGCACCCGCACTCCTTATCGTCTGCTTCTTCCTGTGTCGCGCACTACACACATCACAGTTCGATGGGGGTGTAATGCAAGAACGCCGTGCATACCGTGCATTGGGTACACGTTAAACATCCCCAGGTGATCGAAATTAATCCGGAGTCGGCCAGTGCGGCGTTCCTCATAATAATTGTGCGGCTTGGCACGGAAAACCCCTGAATTTAATTCAATTTGGCCTTAAAGTGCCGTCGCAAAAGTGCTGTCGCACTGCTAGGTGTTCGCTGTCTAATGACAACAACGCAATGGAGGGCGGCAAAATGCACGGTTGGTTGGTGAAATATGAATTGTACAGAGATAAGTTCAAGTTAGCTGAAGTAGGACAGAGGTACTGAAGTAGGTTCTTCACTATCAGCTTAGAATCGTTAGGATGACCACGACATTACTTTTGCAATATACTATAACGACGCCCATATATTGAACGACACGATGCATAAGTACATTTCTTTTACATTAAATTCAAACATGTGTTCTCTCTGCCACATCTGTGGCAGTGCAGGAAAATAATCTTTGCCACCACACCAATATTGTACTTTCTCTTTCTTCCAGTCGGAATTTGGTGAAGTACAGAAATAACAAATATGCAGGAACCAGTTTAGGTAAGCCGACGTTCCAACACACCTCGCGTATTGTATATACAGTTGACAAATGTTTCTCGGCAGGTAATATAAGAACACTAAAAGCCAACCCTAAAGCTATGTAAATTAGTAAAGTATTCACTTCCAGTCCTATTCCATGCGTTTTGCGAGCCCGCCAGGTGTCTTAACGGTTATGGCAGTGCGCTGCTAAGCACGAGGTCAGAGGTTTGATTGTCCCCGCAGGGGCGTCTGCGCAAGCAGGCGTTTGGTGAGTAGCGCCACCACGGACCCGAGCACATGAGGGTTGGACCCTCCCGCGTGTAGCCGTGCGCGGCTGAGCCGTGTCTGGGGAAAGGGGGATCCTGGGGGTTGAGCCAATGCCGGGTGTTTGGACCGTTATGGCCCCCCGGCGGAGGCAACACACCTCTTTGGCCTCCGCTTCACGTAGACGGCACCCCCGGACTGACCCACCCGGGGGAAATCGGTAGTTGCCTTTTCCTGTCTCTCTCTCCCTCCAACCTTCGTCTTTCTCTCTCACTTTCCATCTCTCCTGTCTTCTCTTCACTTCGTTTTACTTCTAATTTTCCAGGCAGCAAGGGTTAACCTGGTGTAGTTTATCCAGCCTTGGGTCTATTATATTAGGTTATAGTGGCTATGTACAGCTGGCGTCTTCGTTGCCTTCGGGTTTCGTAGCGTCCCCATGTTGGGCTCGGTGGTGGGTGGCTGGCATAGCTACCGAAGTTATAGTTCCCTTTATGGCTCTTTCGTCATTTCCCCGACTCCCTGATCGCCCTCATAAACGAGGGCGCACCGAAGATATCTTTCAATTCCTTGGTAACAAATTGCAAAATTTCCCCCGGTTCCATGTTATTCATTCTGATAACTCTGAAAAGACGATGAGAATGATTTCACCCTTCCTCGTGTCAAAGTGTCTCACCGAAACTCTTGGGGCAGGCTACAAGGCATCAAAAATGGCTAGTGGAGACCTCCTTTTGGAACTCCACGATACGAAACAGCACGAAAAGCTTCCAAACCTAGTGTCATTCGGGGAAATCCCGGTGACAATATCCCCGCACCGAACTATGAACACCAGTCGTGGCGTTGTCTCCGACGATGACCTGATAGAACTGACGGGAGCTGAACTGTTGAAAGGCTGGAGCGAGCAAAACGTGATCAATGTTAAACGAATTATGCTAAGGCGGGACGGCAAGGAGATCAAAACCAAGCATCTAGTACTTACTTTTGGATCAAGTATCCTGCCCGAGACAATCGAGGCGGGCTATGTAAAGCTACGGGTCAGACCCTATATTCCAAATCCTCTTCGTTGCTTCAAGTGCCAGCGTTTCGGCCACAGTTCCCAGAACTGCCGAGGCCGACAGACATGTGCTAAATGTAGTTCCGATGACCATGCCTCTGAAACGTGCGAAAACACACCACACTGCGTCAACTGTGATGGCGAGCATGCCGCATACTCGCGGTCATGCCCGTCTTGGAAGAAAGAAAAAGAAGTCATCACGATCAAAGTAAAGGAAAATATAACTTTCAAAGAGGCTCGCAGGCGGGTTTCATACCTGCCTAAAGTCAGTTTTGCCGAGGTGGCGCGTCAGGGGGCAGCGCCACAGCGGCATCCGGCAGCTGTCCGGCCCACACAAGGTGAGCCGGCGGTGACGCCATCCGCCCCCTCGGTGGCTGCGGCCAACGCTGCTCCGCCGCCCCAGAAGAAGGGGCCATCGACCTCCAGGCTGGTGGCCTCAAGGGCCTCATCCCTCGAGACGAGGCCTTCACGTCAAGCCAACCGCTCGCAAGAGCGCGTGTCCAGCGCCTCGCAAGAGGCGATGCACACAACAACCAGCCAGACGGCGCCGCCAGCGCCTAAGGAGCGGCGGGAATCTCTTGACCGCTCCAGAAAAGAGAAACCTCGCGTCACGGCGCCTGGAAAGGGCACCGTGAGCTAGTCTTCATCTTCTGAACACACAGCACAAACACTTTCTTCATTATGGAAACACAAATATTACAATGGAATGTTAGAGGACTTATTCACAACCTCGACGATATAAGAGAACTCCTACACAAACATAATCCTAAGTTGCTGTGTGTTCAAGAGACACATCTGAAACCCAGAAACACAAACTTCCTTCGTCAATACACCATCTTTCGAAAAGACCGCAATGAGGCTAACGCCTCGTCCGGCGGTGTAGCAATAATAGCAGATAAGTCTGTAGCTTGCCAACATGCAGCCCTCCAGACGCCCCTTGAGGCAGTGTCAGTTCGGGCCATTCTGTTTAACAGACTAGTAACTGTCTGTTCCATTTATGTCCCCCCCAATCATCGCCTTGAAAAAACAGACTTTTATAACCTCATTGACCAGCTTCCCGAACCTTACATCCTTGTGGGAGATTTTAATGCTCACAACGCGTTATGGGGAGACTCGCGATGTGACGCGAGAGGTCGTCACATTGAAAATTTTCTTCTGACCTCTGGTGCCTGTCTCTTTAATAAGAAGGAGCCCACGTATTACAACGCCCAACACGATTCGTATTCATCGATAGACCTTGCACTTGGATCCGCTTCCCTTCTGCCTGACCTTGAATGGAACGTCATCAAAAATCCTTTTGGAAGTGACCACTTCCCTGTAACTTTAAACTTAATAACGCAGCATGACAACCCTCCCAGTATTCCTCGATGGAAATTAGCATCTGCTGACTGGGAGCATTTTAAAGAATCAACTTATTTACCACGAGATTTTATAAACAATTTTAGTATCGACGATGCTGTTGCATATTTTACCGCTTTTATTATTGATGCTGCTGAAAAGTGTATCCCACAAACGAATGGTAGCTCACGTAAAAGATGTGTTCCCTGGTGGAACGAAGACTGTAGACAGGCGCGAAAAAGGCAAAATAAGGCATGGGGCATATTGCGTAGATATCCAAATGCTGAAAATCTCATTCAATTTAAACAGATTAAATCGCAGGGAAGGCGGACACGACGTCAGGCAAAGAGAGAAAGCTGGGTGAGGTTTATCTCGGGTATAAATTCCTACACACAGGAGGCAAAAGTGTGGAATGGCGTAAGAAAGCTAAAGGGGCAACAAATTCATCCATTGCCTCTGGTTAATGACCAAGGGAATACCTTGCAGGACCAGGCAGACTGTCTTGGGGAGCACTTTGAGCATGTGTCAAGCTCAATCCATTATTCCAAATCCTTCCTCAAATACACACAGATAGAAGAATGCAAGCCATTTATACGCAAATGCCGACAGAACGAACAGTATAACCGTCCTTTTAATATTGCCGAGTTGAGAGCCGCCTTGATCGCATGTAAGAGCTCTGCACCGGGACCCGACAGAGTCGTGTATGACATGATTAAGAACGTGCACACTGATACACAACTAACACTACTGGCGCTTCTCAACACTATTTGGGCTGCCGGATATCTTCCATCCGCATGGAAAGAAGCGATTGTGGTCCCTGTATTGAAGCAGGGTAAAGATCCTTCCTTGGCGGCAAGTTACCGTCCCATAGCTCTCACAAGTTGCCTGTGCAAGCTATTTGAAAAAATGGTTAATCGTCGCCTTATACATTTCCTTGAACTGAACAAAATGCTTGATCCCTATCAGTGTGGCTTTAGAGAAGGCCGATCCACAACTGATCATCTTGTGCGCATTGAAGAAAATATCCGAAACGCATTTGTACATAAACAGTTTTTCTTATCGGTATTCCTCGATATGGAGAAGGCGTACGACACAACATGGCGTTACAGAATCCTGAGAGACTTGGCGCTAATAGGCATCCATGGCAATATGCTAAGCCTAATACAAAGCTATTTGTCCAATCGTACCTTCCGCGTCAAAATCGGGAATGTATTTTCACGCCCATTCATTCAGGAAACTGGTGTACCCCAGGGAGGCGTGCTCAGCTGCACACTGTTTATCGTTAAGATGAACACACTCCGTGCCTCATTACCACCGGCTATTTTTTATTCCGTCTACGTAGACGACATACAAATAGGCTTCAAGTCATGTAACCTCGCAGTGTGTGAGAGACAGGTACAGCAGGGCTTAAACAAGGTAATGAAGTGGGCAGACGAAAACGGGTTTAAAGTTAACCCACACAAAAGTTCTTGTGTTCTTTTCACAAGAAAGAGAGGCCTGATTCCAGATCCCTGTGTAGAACTGCATGGACAGCAAATACCTGTGAACAAAGAACACAAGTTTCTAGGCATCATACTTGACTTTAGGCTAACTTTCATCCCCCACATAAAATATCTCAAAGCAAAATGCCTAAAAACAATGAACCTCATGAAGATCTTATCTCACACATCATGGGGCAGCGACAGGAAATGTTTAATGAATCTTTACAAGAGCCTCATTCGTTCGCGACTGGATTACGGTGCTGTAGTATACAACTCTGCTGCCCCAAGTGCACTAAAGATGCTGGATCCCGTTCACCATCTAGGTATCCGCTTGGCCACCGGTGCTTTCAGAACGAGCCCTATAGAAAGCCTATATGCAGAATCGAATGAATGGTCACTTCATCTCCAGAGATCGTACATCAGCTTCACATACTTCCTCAAAGTTCACTCTGATCATGAACATCCATGTTCTCAAACCGTTAACGATTTGACGTGTACTACACTTTTCCATAATAGACCCTCTGTCAGACGGCCTTTCCCACTACGTGTGAGAGAACTTAGCGAAGAAATGGATGTCCCACTTCTCGAACATCGTTTAATGCCTCCAGGTAAGCTTTTACCACCCTGGGAGTGGCAGGTGATAGCATGTGATGTATCCTTTGTGGAGGTCACAAAGCACGCTCCTGAACTCGAAATCGCCATACATTTCCGTGAACTCCAATCGAAGTACTGTTGCCCTGAATTCTACACCGACGCGTCAAAGTCCCATGCTGGTGTATCTTACGCGGCCGTCGGTCCATCTTTCTCTGAATCAGACGTATTGAACCCTTATACAAGTATCTTCACTGCAGAAGCCTATGCAGTACTGTCTGCGATTAAACACATTAGGAAATTAAAACTACAGAAGGCAATAATATTCACGGACTCCTTAAGTGTCGTAAAGGCACTAATGTCTTTAAGGAAACACAAAAATCCTGTTTTCATTGAACTTTACTCATATTTGTGCAATATTTACTCATCTGGTAGACATGTGACAATATGCTGGGTTCCTGGTCATAGATCCATCGAAGGTAATGTGCTTGCAGACCAAATGGCCACATCAATTACATCTGAAGCTACTAATCTTAGCAGTACTATTCCCGCCACAGATCTGAAGCCTTTTTTGCGAAGGAAACTGCGAAACCACTGGCAACGCCTGTGGGAGAGTGAAACAAATAATAAACTCCACCTGATTAAGCCACAGTTAGGTTTCTGGCCCTGTACAACTAAAACACGACGAACTGATGTCCTATTCTGCCGTCTCAGAATAGGACACACATATGGTACTCACAACTTTCTGTTGACTGGTAACGAGCCTCCAACCTGTGGCCGATGTGGTCAGAGGCTGACCGTCCTCCATGTCCTCTTGGAGTGCCGGGAAGCCGAAACAGAGAGAAGGAAACACTTTCCTCTTGCATACCGCTACCATATCCCTCTCCATCCCAGTATGTTTCTTGGCAAAGAACCACTTTTTAATACCAAAGCAGTCCTAGGTTTTTTGAATGACGTGGTACTACATGTGATTAGCCCTAGATATTCGTAGCACATCCTCCCACCAGAGGATGCTGTTGCGATAGTGCTCAGTATAGCGCATGCCTCCAGGCCTTTATGTTCAAGGGCTCTGTTGAGGCAATAGTGCTTCATGCCAATTTTCGCATCGGACTTACTTTGCAAATAGTAACATTTATTTGCAATGCATATTTCATGCTCATAGCACACGCCATCAGTCATTTCCATAATCTTATTACCTGTAGATTTTATGCACTTTACAGCGACTATTTTTAGGCCCCCTTACAGCCACGTCATATCCACCACTCGTAATTCATCGCATCAATTCAAACTCATTAACACTGGCCTGGCGCTCTTTGGCCATTATTGGCCCTTGCGCCATTAAACCCCATATATCATCATCAGTATTTTACCAACTTCATAATTGATGCAGCATCTAAGTGTATTCCACAAACAAGTGGACTTTCTCGTAAACCTCGTGTTCCGTGGTGGAATGAACAATGTCGGAACGCGCGTAGGCAACAGAACAAAGCATGGAGGCAGCTTCGCGATTCTCCTACTGCCGAAAACCTTGTCAATTTCAAGCAAGTTAAGTCCCAAGGTAGGAGAACGCGCAGACAAGCCAGGAGAGACAGCTGGCAAAAATTCTTATCAAGCATCAATTCGTACACGGATGAGGCCAAGGTTTGGAACAGGGTCAATACAGTAAGAGGACGACAAACACATCCGCCTCCCCTGATACACACGCAGGGAGACAGCCTGGAGGACCAAGCAAATCATCTGGGTGCTCATTTTGAACATGTGTCCAGTTCATCACATTATTCTCCAGCATTTACAAAATACAAAGCAGCAATAGAAAAGCAAAAACTAGGCCGAAAGAGCACCGGCAACGAGCCATATAACTTACCTTTCTCTCTAGCAGAGCTGCATGCATCACTCACCTGTTGCAACCGATCTGCCCCAGGCTCTGACCGCATACTATACGAAATGTTAAAAAACCTGTCCTCTGAAACGAAAAAAACCCTTATCTGTCTGTATAACTCTATTTGGACATCTGGCGAGATCCCCTCTGCCTGGAAAGAGGCCATAGTGATCCCTATCCTAAAGCAGGGCAAGGATCCATCGTCCGTATCCAGCTATCGGCCCATAGCTCTAACAAGCTGCATCTGCAAAGTCTTCGAGAAGATGATAAATCGGCGTCTAATACATTTCCTAGAATCAAGCAAGCTGCTTGACCCATACCAGTGTGGGTTTCGCGATGGCCGATCAACCACTGACCATCTGATACGCATAGAGGCTCAGATTCGTGGAGCCTTTGTCCACAAGCAATTCTTCCTGTCTGTTTTCCTCGATATGGAAAAGGCATACGACACCACGTGGCGGTTCGGAATACTGAGAGACCTCGCACACTTTGGAATACGTGGCAATATGCTGAATATCATTGAAAGTTATCTGTCCAACCGCAGATTCCGTGTTCGTGTGGGTAATGCCCTATCAAAACCATATGTGCAGGAAACTGGAGTACCACAGGGTGGTGTGCTTAGTTGCACCCTCTTTATCATAAAAATGAACTCTCTGCGTCTGTACATCCCACGCAACCTATTTTATTCAGTATATGTCGACGATGTGCAGATAGGGTTCACCTCATGTAACCTTGCAATCTGTGAGTGGCAGGTTCAGCTTGGTTTGAACAAACTATGTAAGTGGGCAGACGAGAATGGGTTTAGGCTTAACCCACAAAAGTCCACATGCGTCCTCTTCTCCAGAAAGAGAGGTCTGCACCCTGATCCCAACATCGAGATGCAAGGTGAGGGTCTACCTGTAAAAACTGAACACAAATTTCTAGGCATAATTCTGGACGCGAAGTTAACATTTATCCCACATCTAAAGTATCTAAGAAACAAGTGCATGAAGACAATGACTATCTTGAAGGTGTTGTCTCGCACTACGTGGGGTAGTGACACAAAATGTCTACTGAATCTCTATAAGAGCCTGATTCGATCACGTATAGACTACGGTTCCATTATATACCACTCCGCGACTCCGAGCTCCTTGAAGATGTTGGACCCTCTCCACCATCTGGGCATCCGCCTTTCTACGGGTGCATTCAGAACAAGCCCCGTAGAAAGCCAATATGCAGAATCAAATGAATGGTCACTACATCTGCAGAGAACGTACTTGTCCTTTGTGTATTTCCTGAAAGTAAACTCGAGCAAAAGACACCCTACCTACACAACTATAAATGACCTGTCCAGTGCCCAAACCTTTCAGAACCGCCCTAGCGTAAGAAAGCCCTACGCACTGCGAGTAAGAAGTCTTGCCGAAGAGATGGATGTCTCGCTCCACGAACACGATGTCATGTCCTCTCCTGTACAGCTGCCGCCATGGCAGTGGCAGCTGATTGACAGTGATCTGTCCTTCGTTGATGTTACAAAGTATGCGCCGGTCGCACATATCCGTATGCACTTCCTCGAATTGCAGCACAAATACTCTTGTCCGGAATATTTTACTGACGCCTCAAAGTCACACACTGGCGTGTCTTACGCGGCGGTCGGTCCATCCTTTTCGGCTGCGGGAGTTCTACACCCAAACACAACCATCTTTACAGCGGAGGCGTACGCCATCCTGGCGGCGGTTAAACACATCAAACGGTTAGACATACCCAAGGCAATCATCTTTACTGACTCTTTATCCGTGTTGAAATGTTTAAAAACTCTCAGTAGGCACAGAAACCCCGTCATTATAGCTCTTTATTCCATAATTTGCACCGCGTATGCATCCAAGCAACAAATTGTGCTGTGCTGGGTGCCAGGGCACCGCGAGATCGAAGGGAATGAGTTGGCCGACAAGCTAGCCACATCTGCTCATACAGACGCTTCCACTTCGCCCATAGCCGTCCCTGTAATGGACCTAAAGCCATTTATCAAGAAAAAGGTCAGAGCCTACTGGCAACGCCTGTGGGACAGAGAAACGAACAACAAACTACACACTATCAAGCCTCATCTCGCTCATTGGCCGTCAGAATCGAAAACACGCCACACACAGGTTACACTTTGCAGACTCAGGATAGGACACACATACAGTACACATGCTTACTTATTGTCCGGTGGCGATCCGCCTGTCTGTGATAAATGTGGCGAGCCACTCAGTGTACTTCATATCCTCTTACAGTGCCCTGAACTGGAGCCTCAGAGGAAAAAACATTTTCCATTACCATCACGGCAAAATCTCCCATTACATCCTTCTATGTTTTTGGGCAATGAACCTCTTTTTAAATATGAATCAATTCTCGCGTTTTTAAAAGACATACGTAATTTCCGTGTTATCTATCCAGGTGACGTGTAGCACGGCCTCTCTGCAGAGGCCACTGCTGCGGTATTTTATTAAAGAAAGCACGTGCCTCGTGGTCTTTGTTCACAAAGGCCTTCCGTAGGCGTTGTGCTGCTTTTATATTCTTAACTTTAGCACCATGACCACTTCTCATACATTCACGACCCATAGATCACTCCACACGTCACTGCCATAATTCTATTAGATATATGTTTTACGCTTATATACCGCGATTTGCTTTTAGGCCTCTTTACAGCCACATAGCATCCTACCATCGGAACCCACTGATCATGGCAAACATACTATTCATTGTCTTGGCGCTCTTTGGCCACATTTGGCCCTTGCGCCAAAAAACACCAAATATCATCATCATCCTCTCAGGGTAAAAGCGGTCGTTGTTCTAATAATGAAGCGTGCTTTACTAATACAGCTCAACTATAATCACTCCCGCTATCTTAACCTAATTGTTTTGCATTCATTTAAAGGGCGGGAAAGCTAGACTGGGCGCAACATTGCATTGTCTTTCTCTTCTTTTTTTTCGTCTGAGAATAAAAGCTGCACTATACCCGTGTTCTAACGTACAGGAATGGCTGCTGGCTTGGGCACAGCGTGCAAGAATAACAACGTTGCCATAGGCGTGGACCTGCCTGACACCTTTTCCGGGGTTCAAACAGCCGCTCACGAACTGGCACATATGTAAGAACAATGGCATAGTAGCCAAATATTTGCATTTAAAAAAATATCAGTCTAACTTTATCCTTCGTTATTTCTTGAATAGTGCAGGTTTTGTAATTGCATGACCACATATTATAAAGGGGCGTTTATAGGTTTAGCTTCAGGTAAAAGCACTGTCTTGTAGCACAAAAAAGTCATAGTTTCACCCGAAAGACTAAGCATTGATTGCGATGGCAAATTATGGAACAGCTGTATGAAGTAAAGTTACTAGCTTTATCGGGCGTATGAACTGCTGCAAGGACTCGCTTACCAACAAATTGAACGACCGCGGTGTCACGCGTGTGCAGGCAAACATGAACACATCTCACTCGATGACCGCGGACACTCGCTGTCAGAAAGCTGGCGTGAAGAAGAGCCGCACCAGCGCGAGCGAATTCCCCTTCATGCTGCTTCTCGCTTCAACGCGAACTAAGCAGCGATAACACAGCGTATACACGAAGCCGTCAGCTATCTCGGGCCGGTTAGCCTTCGAATCCACCGCTGGTTACCTCCAAGACAGGACGCGCGCGGCAGCGGCCTGAGTAGAAGCTGAGTCCCCCCCCTCGACCCACAGACTTCAAGCGCGCTCACATCTTCCAGCTCCCCCGCTTGCGCGCGCGAAAAGACAGTGCGTCTCCTCCCCGCCTTCACCCTTACGCGCACGAGAAAATGTCGCTGCACCAAGCCCCACCCTCCTTCTCGGCTCACCCTCGCAGGCTTTCCCGCGCACCTACATCATACGGCTCGCGCCCGCGGTCTTATCACACTTGTACTTTATACGGAACCTCTCGACGACACCGAGGACGACGGCAGAAATTCGCCTGAAGTTTCCATATAATTGATATGACAGCAACGTGAAACGAGATGAGAATGTAACGCACCGAATAGAACGCAGTTTCTGGCGAGATTTGATGTGACATTTATACCCACACGTATTAACACAAACATCTACAAAAGAAAGATATTGTACGAGCATGAACATTTCTTTGGTAGAGTCCCCAAACTGGTCAAAATGTTACGATTATGCGTTAGTTTACTGTGTTCCTTGCATCAAGTGAATTTCCATAGTGCGTAGAACCATTAAAGGTGTGTCGTTAAGCGTTCTCCTGTGTGTGCTGTTGCTATGACGTACACTGCACTAAGGATGATTTCCAGCTGAATGTAAATCAGGTGTAATTCTTAAATTTAATAATTGACTCATATTTGCGAAGCGCAAACCATTAAAACAGTTACCTCGAAACAGTTAATTCTCGAAATGTTTACACGGTGCCGCGTGCCAACATTTGCAGGTTGGGCGCTCCTCACGACGGCGAAGGAGAAGCTGCAGAATGCTTAATCAAGAGCCCATATTTGATGAGTCACTACAGACGCGGGAAAACCATTTGTGCCTTTTCCAGCTGTACAAAGGAGATCATAGCCAATTTTTTAAGGTAAGCCTCCTTCCATGATAGTCAGTTATCTTGTACAGATAAACGGCACCTACTAATATATAGAATCGGCTACACCGTGCCGGCGCAGATCACATAGCGACGTGAGACACTATAAATGATTGACAGGAAATGATTGATTGCATGAACCATTAACTAAAGCTGCATACTTCAGTGAACCCTCCGGCTCTGAACTTATTTGCTACCACAACAGCATTATGTCACAGTGAATGCCATAATCTTGTTTGCGTGGTCGCTAGATCTAAGGGTGTGTTTAAGGATTACTACTGTGAAAACTAAAGTTATGTTCGGGACAATGATCAGCGAACGAAACTTTGCGACTCAATATCAGGCGCTCGAAACGTCGTCCAGCCTAGGGTGCGAAACGTCAGTCTGCCGGTCACGGGCGGATCGTGCACTGAGGAAACCCTGTGGCACAGGGCAAGGTGCGTACATGATTTTTTCTAATCCGATGGGGTCTTTGGGAGACGCTCGAACTTGAGCGGTGTTTTCTATCTACGGCGAATGCGTACCTTGCGTTGAACCTTTACGACAGATACGGTAACACTGGCATGGCGCTCTTTGCCCATACCTGCCCCTTGCGCCACTAAACAACACACATTCATTCATTCAGAACGATACGCCGAAGAGCAGCACATGGTGCTCCAGCATGGGCCTATACTACGTCAAGCCTGACCTACTGGAGGCGAACGCCGATTCCTACACGTTACCGAGACGCGGCCCTTGGGCCACCATGAGATCACCCAGTTACGGCGAGCATTTCTCCCATAGCAACGTGAACTTGATGAAAATTCTGTGCCTACCGTAGCCATTTTGAGCCCTTAGACCCATTGACCGGGCGTTTGTACAGTAGTGGGTGTCTCCGGAGGGTGAGTGCTCATAAATATATCTTTTACTTTGTGCGCACTGTTCTTTGAGGCAAACCGCTTGGTATACGTTGGAGGTTTGTCGAGCACTCGCGGCGCCGCACTACCATTCGCGCAGCGACTACTGAAGCGCTGTTGTGACTCGCTAAACTAGAACCTGCGGCAGTCGATCAGCATAGTACTATGAATAGTGTAGAAATAACACATGTAAAAGCCTGGCTGTTGCTAGGCAAAATAACAACTAGGCGAAACAATCCGTCAACAAATGAACACAACAAAAAATGTTCGTGACAAATACTTTTTTTTTGTCCCGCGAAGTGGTCATCCCAGTTTAAATTTCTGTCATTCAGTCATTAAGAGAGGAGCTTGTATAGTGCGATCTCCCGTCCTTTAGTGTCGACAGTTTATTCTGCCCTCCCGTATCGACGCTAACTGCTGTAAAATTCCTGTCGTCTTATAGGCTATAGCATTTTGTGCAGTCACGACAGGGTTGGTTGGGGCAACAATGACATTATGAATTAAGATTTTGTGGTATTTTGTGACGTTACTCTCTCTCTCTCTCAACCAGGATTTCTCTTTCTTTTGCGCAGGAAGACTGACTCTGCCTGCCTAAGGGAGCACAAACTGTGCCACGTTATTTCTCTGCCAAACAAGGCAGCAAACCTTCCAGGTGATGTAATGGATGCACCCACCTATTGCAACAAGACCTACCCAAAACCACAATACCTCAGCGCTACTTACATCAAGGCATGACACTTTTTCCTCGTAATTTAATTATGCGCCGAAAATTTATCATGCCCTCGCGTTGGGTGATACCACCTACAAGACTACAAAACACCTCTTTATGAACTTTTTTCCTTTAGCACAGCTAACTTCCGTGGTGCTTTTGACCATACGCTGTCATCGTGTGAATTGACGTGTGCACACGGGAGGCCAGGAGGGTCGTGCCCCCCTCCCACCATTGACCTCCTTCGGGGAGTGGGGGTGCCCCCGGGGGATCAGTCAAGCGCAGAGTCATTGGTATCATGTCCCACGAGAGTTTTCGATAGTTGATTTTGCGTTTGTTAGGCAAAGTATTGCGCTGTCTACTAGCATGCTTCAATGATTCAACATTGGTTAGAAGAATGCATATATACACACACACGTGTGTGTGTATATATGCATCTGTGTGTGTGTGAAGAGGGGGGGGGGGGGGGGGGGGGGGGGGGGCTTGTGTCGCTTGGGTCAATAAATGCATGAAGCCATTTTCTCTTTTGTTGTATTCGGCCCTTCGTTTTAGTTAGTTCCGTTATATGCTTATACTTTTTCTAATCTTACCCCGTCATATGCTGCCGTCGATTGTGATTACCTTTGGTTGGCAGCTATTTTGTTACTACGTTACTCTAAAAGACAACTGCTGACCTGTTCTAAGCATGGCGTCCCCGAATCCACCGTTTAGTCCTAATCTTGAGTCCCAACGTGTTGTAGGTTTAAGACGTTTTTACGTTTTGGGCGCTCTTTCTGTCTGCTCTTATTTCTTCCAGTAATTTTAACCTTGCGCCAAACAGCCTTCTTAAGCTATATGCAACAACTAGCCCAACGTAGCGTTTTGATAAACATTGTAGGTTCTCTTGCCTAACAAAGTCTCCTATGATCATCTCTTCTAATTTTAAGGGCAGGTTTTTTTTTTCGCAGGTGGACTCTGACATCAGTGACTGCTTGTTTCGGTGTTTGGTGGAATACGTTAAACCTCCTGGTAAATGGATGAACCGAACGACGTTTGCAGTGGATGGAACACCGTGTTCTAAATCTGAGCCCCAAAAGGTATAAGAACCATCTCGGCTTTTCGCGGGCATGTGAACGCGGAGTATGCTGTCTATCACCTGACTCGCTGAGGCAAAGCCCCTAATCTAGCACTCTTGCAATGGCATGGATGACACAGCTTCGTGCGACGGTTGAGGATATGAGCAGTCTATCGAAGATCACCTCTGCATCTGTTCTCGCTGACAGAGGTCCTTGGATCGGAGCCATATTCGTCACAAGCCCTGAAAGCAGCCCGCTCATTACTGCAGTTCCCGGTGTCAACAAAGCTGAGTGTCCTGTTGTAGACTCGACGTTCACCACTGTACGAACACACTCTCTCATCTCTTATAAGCCCTCAACCCCCTACTCCTTAGTAGGAGACGGATATATCATGCATCTGGTTGATTTGCCTTGTTTTTTTCTTTGTCTCTCTCTCTCTCTCTGTGTTTTGTTATGTCGCATCAAGAAACACTTTCTTCTTTAGTACTAATGCGTACTAGTTAATTTACCAGGTAGCTCACGGGGCTCAGATACAACCTAGGCATACGTGTTCTACGACTAGCTGCTTGTTTCACGCATGACCATGCATTGTCGTCTATGTTGCAAGATAATCTCTACTTGCGCAAACGCTCCTCCGTGAACTAGAGCATTTCTCACGATTTTTCGCGCCATTTCCGACAGCACTATGGTCAGCTTCATCTTGCGCAAGTGACTTTTGGAACAGCCTGTATAGGTGAATGCTAGACATGAGCCTGCATACACGAGAACTTGCGATTCCAGCGCATAAACTTCACTTGCACTGCTTTACGTGTACACGCACTTTTGTACGCTATGTCCATATTTTCTGCACCTCAATGCGTCGGGGAGATTGCATATGCTTTAAGTGTACACCCCCAATTGGGTAGCATAATCCCAATTGTATGACGGCAGTATGATTGCAATACAATGACGAAGCAAGACTGACGTTGGTCGAACAACGAAGGCGGTATGACAGCGATGGAATGGCGGCAATGGGATGACGTTACTGAAGTGGTGACAATGATAGAACGGCAGCGTGACGACGACAGCGTGACAACACAGGCGTGATGACGATGACACGACGGGAGCCGCATAACCAAGCTGGAATGACGACGATGCAACAACCAGGACGGCATCACGACGCCGAACGCATGCCTATAGGGGTCCAAGCTGTTAGACAACTTGGGTCACTGGGTTGGGATAAGGCATGACGACAACTGCATGACGAGAGCAAGATCACGGAGCTGGAATGACAGTGGCACGACCATGACGCCATCACGACACATACCGTGGCCCAAGCAGGTACACAACTTGGGCCACTTATTCGGTGTAAGAGGGCATGCAGGCAAGCAGGGCAGGCCAGGCCAGGACAAGGCAGGGCAGGCCAGGCAGAGCAGGGTCGGCAGAGCAGGGCAGGGCCAAAACGGCTGAAATAGCCAAAGATTGCTATTTGCATTAATAGGTTTATTAAGGCGAAAGCCTTATATGTCTCATCGTTTAATCGACCTTCAACGTCCTTGGGCGAAAACAGTGTCGTCGAAGCAAAATTGTACACGATGACCTCTCGGTGTCATTGAAGGTGACCCGCACACCATCAGAATTGTTGCGTGAGCGTTTCCGTATAGGTAAGACACGATGACGACTCGGTGTACTCAATCACTTACTACATCGTCTCGGCATCGTCTCTTACCTACTATATGCAAACGCTCACGCAGCAATTCCGACGGCGTGCGGGTCAGAGTTGCCATCGTCTTCTATAAGTAAGCAAGCAACGCTCGCTCGACAATTCTGATGGTGCGCGGATCAAGCAAGCAACTTTGGTCGAAAAAAAAAAACAAGTAATAAGTAACAACGCATTTTAATGAGAATGACAAATGATTTAATGAATGTCTCTTGAGCGCGCAGGCTATCGCCTTCACCCTCTTTGGGGTATGCTAAAGAAACTGTCAATTTTTCTGGTGTCCATGAACAAATTCTAGGTGTAATCGAATCAGTTCCGTACGTCCAGGTTATAGTAATGGCTTCGCTGGGATCAGCCTGCGATGTCACTCACGGCTCCTGTAGGTGTCTTGAGTCTTCCGTTTCGTCCATGTCTGTGGCGCTGCTTTGTTGTTCCTAACTGGAAAACGAACAAGTGCTAGCTTCCATCCTGGTCAACTTTATTCCATGGCTTCACTGTAGCTCTGTATTGCCAATGTTCAGAATCAAAGTGATGTTTCTGAAAATGTGGAATCCAATAATTTTATTGGTTATTCTTTCTTTCACAGGTATGCAAGAACATGGTCTGCGTGGACCCCTAGCGCAGTAACGCTGACCCTGAAGGATAATCATGTATACAGGCATCACAAACCATACGCGGCAAATCGTGAATAAAAGTTCATTTTAATGCGCGTAGTACACTTTTGCATCAAGGTTCTTCCCGTATATCACCATTCTGCAAACGGATTCTCCCGACCAGTTGTCATAATTCTGACTTCAAAAAGTGACCAGCGGTTTTGCCTCAGTTTTCAACCGCTCTCTCGTCCGTTCATATCCCTTGTTTTTTATCTTTTCTTGTCTAGGTTCGAGGCAGCATTTTAAGATCTCCGACGACATATAGCGCGATTCAGCTTTTTCGAGTAAATTTGTGAAAAAGATGAAAATTATCTGCATAACAAATTGCAATATCCCGGTGGCTAACTAAACATATTCTCCGCTTGTAATTATACACTTTATGCTGCCATTGCGATGTTAAGACCGAGCTGGGGTGAAGTCACCGTAAGACTAACACCGCTTTCGAGATATCCATGTTTCCACCGGTACTAACATATGGGGCAGAAACTTGAGTGTTAACAAAGAATTAGCTCGAGAGAAAGTTACGAACATACGAAGAACAACGGAACAGAAAATGTTAGGCGTAACGTTAAGAGAAAGGAAGAGAGCGGTGTGGACCAGAGAGCAAACGGGGATAATCCCTATTTTAATTGACATTTAAGAGGGGGGGGGGGGATGGAGCTGGGCAGGCCATGTAATGCGTAGTATGGATAACCGGTGGACCATTAGAGTTACAGAATTGATACCAAGAGATTGGAAGTGCAGTCGAGGACGGCAGAAAACTAGGTGGGGTGATGAAATTAGGAAATTTACAGGTAGAAATTGGAATCAGCTAGCGCAAGACAAGGGTAACTGGAGATCACAGGGAGAGGCCTTCGTCCTGCAGTGGACATAAAAATAGACTGATGATGATGATGATGAAAATGTGCTTCGAAAAACATTGGTGTTCCAGTTAATAGTTTCCGAAAAGCGTGAATCAGACGGTTTGGGACAAATTTAACTGAAACGCCAACTAATTTTTTTAAAGATTTCAGGGTGATGTTGTACCTAGTCGAATATGAATCCAGAAAACAGCGGGTCCATCTACCCCTGAGGGAGAAGATCACGGTGGCCATTATCCCGAGAAACATGCACCCTGAATACAAAAGAGAAAGGAGTCACGCGAGAGTACAAGCGCTACGTAAGGCCTACGAAAGACCAAAAAAAAAGGAGAAGTCATATACACCGACGCGGCAAAGTGCAAGAACAGAGCGGCCCACGCAATCAGCGTGATCAACGGCCAAGGAGAAGAGGTAACAGCGGCCTCGTTAAATACTTCAGACATCGACTGCACGGAAGAAACGGCAATAGCCGTGGCAGCCTCTACGGGCAAGCGAGAGGAAGATCACATCACAGTCATCTCGGATTCACAAGCAGCGTGTAGAAATTGCCAAAAGGGTCGCATTTCCAAACAAGCCTGGAGCATCCTCGTGAAACGACAATCTTCATTGTCTGGGCCCCGGGACACGAGTCCGTGGCCGGTAATGCGGCGGCTCACGCCGTTGCCCGAGAACACATTCTCCGGGCTATCCCACCGGGTTCACGAGCCCCGGTAGACAAATACGATGGCGTCCCGAAAAGACACGCCGACATCCTGAGCCACTACAGACTGGATAGTGGTGGCTCAGACTGGGTAGCCACTACAGACGTACGTAGTAATGTCGGCCGTTAAATGTACCAGGAAAACCAGCCCACTAAAGGCCATCATATTCACTTTCCAGGAGGACCTACCCAGCCGGCATCCCAAGCTGACCAGAGAAGAGGCGGTGATGTTCCGCAAACCACAGACCGGCACATTTCCGCACGGCACCCTGCTACACGCCATGTATCCTACGAGTTACAAGTGCACCTTCTGCTCTGCGCCCAATACCCTCTACCACATGGTATGGGAACGTGGGCAAAACCCATCGACACCAAGAACACCGGGCTAACCGTCGAGCAGTGGGGGGCCCAGCTGACAAGCCCGAGCCCTGAAAACCAGCATCGCCTTGTGAGCAGGGCCAAGCTATCGGCTCAGACCCTGGGCATCCTGGACTAGGGACGCCGCCCACCTCGGACGATTTCACCGTCAGCTAATTTCTGTAAATAAAGTTTATTCCTCCTTGTTGCAACCACTCAGCACCAGGTGGTGACCGTAATATATATGAAATAATTAAGCACCTGCACCCTGAAACACAAAAAAAACACTCCTCCCTCTTTTTAATGTCATGTGGACTGCTGGGTACATTCTATCTTCTTGGAAAAAAGGCATAGTTATCCCCATACTTAAACAAGGCAATGGCCCGCCCTTAGCTAGTAGCTACAGATGTATTGTTTTGACAAGTTGTCTGTGCAAGCTCTTTGAAAAGATGATAAACCTGCGCCTAGTCTATCTCCTAGAAAGCAACGGATTACTGGATCCGTACCAGTGTGGCTTCCGAGAAGGTAGGTCGACTACAGACCACCTTGTCCGTATTGAGGCGAATATAACTTCATTGTTCCGTTGAATATTTATAATCACTTGCATGGCGCTCTTTGGCCAGATCTGGCTCTTGCGCCATTAAACACCACATTTTATCGTCAAAATTGTTCCAAGTGTGTACGCCTTGCGAACTCATCGGCTGCAATTCACAAATTCCAATATGTACCATAAGTAATTAATTAAACAGTTGGGTGGATTAGTTTTGTTAATTATAGTTCATTACGTACGCATTTCAATTTCTCGAATGTCCGCCTGTCTGAGTAATCCAGCTCAATGGCTGGGATCACTCTATCTGCCACTGGCGGTTTTAAACAATCTTGTATTATCTAAATACCAACATCCGGGATAGATGAGCAGCAGCCTACCACATCAACTCAGGCCACGCACTCGGGCACGTTCTTCAGACCAGCCACTGATTGACGTCATAAGCGCCAGTGGTTCAGCAAGCATCAAGAACACATTTGTGTGAGGACATGCGACGTTTGCGCTGAGAAGGTTCAGTTTAGTCGATAGTCCTCCCGCGCCCAGTTAAATGCTAGCAGCTGCGCTGAGGATAGTTTAAGACGACTGAACCTGGCAGACTGGGGCCAAGTGTTTAGTATTCTCAGTCGTATGATAGCGCAGACATTTTGCGAGTTTAACGTATGGAAACTTTGAGGCCAATGAAAGGCTCCTGATTTGTTGCTAACGCGAACATCTCGTAGCGGGCACAGGGTATCGAACCTGTTACCCTGCGCTTAGCAAAACAATATCGCTCTCACGATAATATCGCTCTCACGAAAATAGCGATAACCTATAGTTATTTGACCGCCTATATGAGCTTTGAATAAAACATATGTGAATGAGCAACGCCTGGTAGTTCCTTCGGTGTCATTGTTCGATGCGCCTCGGGGATATCACCTTCGAGTACGGATAGTGTTCTTTGCCAACATGCACTTAGATTGTTTGCAGGCACTCTATATAAAACAAGCAAATGTCGAAACAACCATGTGACTCAATTTTTCTGTAGTTTTGTTTTTCTCGCATAGTTGTGTCGTACTGGCAAATCCCTACCGACCTAACGCATGACCGCCGATGAAAACGAGCATGCACGAATAAGTATATATATATATATATATATATATATATATATATATATATATATATATATATATCACGGCTGAATTGAAACTGGCAATATCTGATGTCACCATGAACAACAGCCTTGTCGTAAGCCTTTCGCTTAATCCGATGTCGAATCTTACTCGATCTCTGCAGCGTTGTGGGCGCCACTAAACGTCATACAGCCAAATTTACGACATAAATTGCTCTCGCTACGAAGGAACAGACCTTCTTGCGGCGAAAGAGCGTCATACTGTACCGTAATGCTTTTATGGTGGGAAGTGTGGCTGCTCCGATATTATCATTTCTTAAAGCGTACATACAATTCAAAGAGAGAAAAATAAAGTAAGAAGCAGGCTGGCAACTTCCTCCTGCAAACGCACGTCTGCTGCACTTTTCAGGAAGAAGGAATACAAACAGACTTGAAGATAAGATCCCGAAGACTTAAAGGCGTAAAATAAAACAACGACGAAGAATAGAGCACGGCCAACAAAAAAAAAATCCCAAAGAAATGTGTTCCGGAATTTGTCGGAAGCTTGATCCGGTTACGAAATAAAATTTCCGCGCCTATTTTGAGACTAGGTATATGCATCGATTGTCCTTTAATGATCTCCTTGACGTCAACTTCCTTATCGAGGTTTAACATTCCGAACTGAAAACACAACTTCTGAACGCGAAAATGCTTTGAAATCGCATGCCTAAAGAAATGTGGGGTGTGACAGGGAGCACGGACCCATCTGCTGAAGTATACACCTCTGCTGTATGTCACGTAAAGGCGCCAAGAAGTGCAGCGACAGTTGATGTCGTTGCTCTTTTCTGTGCCGCAGATGCTATGAAAACTTGAACGTATGCTACAGTTGCACGGAGCAGACTCCGACCGTGGAACTGCTCCACAGGTGAAGCGGAGATCACTAGCTTTAAGAAGCTGGAAGAAAACTTCGTGTGCAAAAACTGGTTCACAAATATGGCTCTCTTCGCGTTGTTCCTTTCCGTCCACATTGTCTCTGCATCTGCCGGTGAGCACTTAAGCCGTTTACTGCACGTTACAAACGCTGCCCCCTCCATCGTAATTATCAGTCGGTTTATGTCCGCTGCAAGACGAAGGACTCCGGTGTCCAATCAACCCTGCCTTGCGACATCTGACTCCTACAGGATTTTTCTTTTTCCTTTAAAAATTTAAAAGATTTTTTTTTTATTTCGCGCTTACGGCTTTCGTGCACGAAATCTCTCAGCGAGATAGCATTTCAGGGTTCGGGTCGTTCAATGTAACACTTGCCACGATTAACCTCCCGGTTTATCAAAACAAAAAGCGAGTTTGGCATTCGTCTGCGCCACTACTGATGACCGCACCGCATCTCTTTAGCTATAAATGAAAACTGATCTCGAAGACCACTCTTTACAGTATTTCGGAGGCCAGAGATGACAAGATAACGCCATAGCCACAACGTTCTGCCATTCACTCACTGCTAGTGGCGCAGACAAAAACAACTTCGCTTTCATTTTCCCTTTTTTCTTAGCAAACGAGGCAAGTACCAGCGCGAACCGTCATATTGAACACTCCGCGCCATAAAATACGAGCTTAATGCGAAACTTGAGCCAAACGAAAGCAGTGGTAAGAGCTTTCTTTATGTTAAGGGAGAAACGTTGGTCGATGTATGCCTGCACATTTCATCACAGCACCTAGTCTTCCACTGTCCTTGACGGCGTTTTCCTTATACTAATATTTTATAATAATAATTGTGTTGATAATATTTTATAATAAGCTGATCAGCTGTGGTTCATTCTAAACCGCTGCCTTGTTTGAATTTCTATGAGAAGCTGTTTTGTGCCATCACTGGCATTGCCCATCAAAACAGCGCAAAGCCCTGGAGTTCTTGTTTTTATATATTGAGTCAATTGGTTTGCTGTCAGAACTATGACTCACGCATGTCTTCTCATCAAGACTGTGATTATATTTTCTTTTGCATTTACCATCTACCTTCGTCGCATCGCACACTTACCCTACTGCTGATAACATCACACGACCTGCTTTTTTTTTTCTGCCGCCCATTTCTACTAGGACCTTTCTGCTTCTTCGTCCCATTCCCTGCAGAGTATCGCATGTAGGCGAAAATGCGCTGGCTAAACACTCTGCATTTTCAATAGAGAGCTTTCTTTCTCTATCTGTTTTGTGCCCTTACATGCACTGAGAGACCCCAATTCTTTATCTCATCTAAAACATCAGCTAACAACGTATGTTCTCTATTGACATTGCCATCTTCCAATAACAATGTTACACCTGTTATATTTTGTTACATCGTTCGTTGTCCGGTACTTAGTTTCTTTTCAAGTATCTGATCCTTGAAGTGCTTGCTCTATGGATTCGTATCGGCTGAATTCATTATGTGCTTTCCTTTTCAACAATATCAGAAAACTGTCTACACGTGTTATATATAACGGTAAACCAAAGGTTACCAGAACATTCATATATTTAAGGACAGAACACGAAGTCATCTTTTCGGCAGCACCAAGTTCAAGCTTTACGCTTATCAAAACGATAAAGAGGAAGCAAGGTAGCATCAGTAGCCGGCGCTTCTGCTTAGCACCACGCGAATTAGCATTCGTAAAGTATAGGAAGAGAACATAAATTCACTGTTTTGTGAGAAGAGAACTTGGTCCATTCTAAATAAGCAGAAAATATTTGATTGTAGTAAACCCCATGCCTGTTCCTACTACTCAGGCTTCGAATGTTTTAACGGCATGAATATGGCTGTTCTACGTGTTGACACACTTTCGACCTCTACACTTTTATCTTAAGCCAACGGGTTAGCTGGGGTAGTTCAGTGGCTATATCGTCACGTTGGTGAGCTCAAGGTCGCGGGGAGGTGAAGCAGCCGTATCGTGGGTCGCACTTCATGACCTCGAAGCCCATTTGGCCAAAATAGGAGAAGTTTTGGCCGCGAACACTACTACTGTGGAATTGGCAGCAATGCTTTTCGCAGCTCGATGGACGCAAGAACATTATAAAGCCTGCAATGCAAACAAGAGCGCTCACATTCAACAACAGAGGAATTATCAGAATGGACTGAATGTGATGAAATGCCGACGACTAAATGACAGCGACGGCGCGCTCGTGTTGTAGCTCACGTCTGCGCTTTCGTGCATCACCTCCAGCGCTGGGCCACCTCGGGTTAGCGCTATATTCCCTTGCTTATTTGCACTAGGTCGATCGTACAAGGCAGCAGCCGCCAGCACTCGAAAAGTGGGGGCAAGTGGCAAAGAAAGGTTAAAAACACTAAGAGTCGAAGTTTGTGCATCTGTATATCGAAATAGCAATTGGAAATAGCCGGTACTTGGTAAAGCTACTTTCTACAAAGAAGTTGTCTGGTTAGCGAGGTTTCTAGATGAAAACACCATCAGCAGCCAAAAGCAAGATGTCGCTTTTCATTGAGCGTAGTCTTTCATCTGTCATCGCTTTTGTCTCGCCGAATGTCCTAAAGCATGTAGTTTACCCCGTGAGACACCTTCTCTTGAATTCTTCCAATTTAGGATTGCTGTGTCTCAAAAATAGATAATGAAATGTCTTACAAACATCCATCACGAACACGAGATCACGAGAATTTTTTTAGCGAGGGACAGTCTGGGCCGTCTATACGACGGAGGGTCAATTCATCGTCAAGGAGGATGTGTCAGCGGTAAGCAGTGGTGCCAGTGGGGCACAGCTGTTTCTGTTCGGTCAAAGCAACAATACAGGTCTAATGGCCCGTGGTATAATCATTAGAGCTTCTGTGCTGGAGGGCCAGGGTTCGAAATCGGCCATCGAACATATTTATTTGTTTATTTCATTTATTTATAGTGGCAACTAGTGACATCTAGTGTGCCAAGTTGTTCGTAAACGCCAGAAACTGACAAATCGCAAAGTGGAGGGAAGAGCCAAAGAACATTAAGAATATCAGCCATCACAACTAATATTAGTTTCTTCCCAAAGGTGTTTACACCTCCATTTAAACGTCATGCAAGCTTCTGACAACAATTACGAGTGGATGTGTCCTTCATTTACAGTTACCTGCAGGTCGCTGCCTAGGCGGAGAGGCCACACTGTGTATAGTGTAGACACACGAAGCTTATAGAGCGCGTGTTGTTATGCCTGATCTTACTGTAAATTGTTGCTCAAAGTACATAGTTAGCAATTTCTTCTTAAAGAACCTAACGCACGTTCTGCTTATATTTTGTCTACAATATTTTGTCTAGCGAACACGTATATAACAAACTACAATATAACCAAAACCAATATCAAATGTTTCCTGGCAATATCAGCATGTAACAAACACATGCTTGTAATGAATATTATATATAACGAAGCTTTCGTTTTGTGAAGGGTGCGGCTTCGTTATAACGAGGCTCAACTGTAGTACATTGAGTCTAAAGCGCCAAGCTTAGGCAACCGTCCCCAGCCATAAATTTTTCCAGCAGCTTCATCTCAGAGCAGGCACCACGCATGCGTTAATTCTGCTCTTATTGCTGGTAGATTGACTGATGGGTCAATTCAACAGTGTTGCCTATTGATTGAGTACTTTATTGGTTGATCTGAAGATTTCAAAGCTAATCAGTGACTTGGGCTCTGAGAGACTCCATAACCGAGATTTCATGTTTCCCCTTAAAACCTTGGCTTCTTGCATGTGCATAGAGGTGTCATTAAGCAGTTCCCGATAATGTCATTCATCTACCACTACCGGAACTGGAAGCCTTGAGAATATGCAAAGAGCCCTAACGCAGTAGCCGTTCAGCCGCCCGCGGGCGCTTTCTGTTATGTTTGCCAGCGGTACTAATTGGCTTTCACTCTTTCCTGACATCTTGCGACATTCTTCGTGTGACCTAAACAGACGTCTTTTATTCCTACCTTTCATTGCAGTTATTGATGACCGGAAGCAGCTTACGGAAAAGAGCGTCACAGTTTACCCACAAGTGTTGGAGGCTCGAGATGACGGGTCGGAAAAAGTTCTAATTGTTCACGAAGGTTACCGCCTTCACTTAAGGAAAGCATCCATTCTCGCTGGCCGTCTTTTACTGCGAGATGTAACAGAAGATGGCGTCATCGAGCGATATGTGAGTAAATGATAATTTATTTGCTTTAAAGTGCACAGTACGTCATGCTAGAAACAAGCTGTCAGTAGCTACAGGCTGACTAAGGCGCGGGCCTCAACTGCACTGGCAGTATTGCAGATTCACTGTCCGTGAAAATTACACTGAAATACCGCGTCACCCCTGATCATCAGCCCATGAGGCAGTGCACCCGCCACGGAGGCTTAGCGGCTGTGGTGTTTCGCTGCTAAGCACGAGGTCGTGGGGTCAAATCCCGGCCGCGGCGACCGCATTTCGATAGGGGCGAAATGCAAAAACACCCGTGTTCCATGCATTGTAGCCACATTAAAGATCCCCTAGACGTCAAAATTAGTCAGGGGTCCCCTACTACGGCGTGCCTCGTAATGAAATCGTGGTTTGGGCAAGTAAAATCCCATAATTCAATTCAGTTCAGAAGGCAGTGAACGCACATCTGAGCGTTTTTTTTTTTTTGTTTTTTTTTTTTTTTTTTTTTGAAAACGAGAGGGTTGTGCGAGCGCCTTTGGCTGCCTGGTGCTCACCGCGCGCATTCACACACTGACTGCCTTGTTCTCTCTGACTTCTTTCTATTCTGTATTTCCCCCTCCCCGGCGTAGGATAACAAACCAGACGCTTTTCCGGTTAACATTTGTCTTCTCTCTCTCGCTCTTTTATGACCCTTGCAGATTCAAAAGTTGTGGAAATAGATGATGCAATCTGAACAACAATTATTGTGATCGCGTGATGACTTCTTTCTATTCTGTATTTCCCCCTCCCCGGCGTAGGATAACCAACCAGACGCTTTTCCGGTTAACATTTGTCTTTCTCTCTCTCGCTCTTTATGACCCTTGCAGATTCAAAAGTTGTTGAAATAGATGATGCAATCTGAACAACAATTATTGTGATCGCGTGAATGACAATATTTATGGCAAAAAGTGTGCGTTCTGGTACAACCACAAGATATTGACAAGAAACAGTTTCCTACGTGTACCCTTCACATAAATAAGAACACAATAAAGCTTAACACAAATTAAAATAATTATGTAAACCTTTGAATGTCTTGTTAAGGCCATGCCCATTTTATTAGAAAATGACGGGTCTAAGCAAAGTTCGTGTGCTGCACAAAAGCTTTGCTCCATGTACAGATTTACTCATGTTTGAATAAGAAATTTGTTCGTTTTTGCGTTTTTTTAATGTTAGAGCATTATTCTAAAAATTCCACGAGTGCTCAGATTACCAGTTTTACTCCGTTTTCTCTTATATCTTCACACGCCTAGATTTTTTTCTTGCCTTCTCCTGCTTTTTATTTTTTCATCTTCGTGTCATCTCAAACACCTCATATGAAGTACTAAGGGCTGACAGCGTCAGCTATCAAATCAACTATCTCTCTCGCTGCAGGCCCCAGTACAGTCATCAAGTGTTATCTATAGTTGGTGAAGCTGCAAATAAAACAAACATAATGAACAGAATATCGGACACCGCAGATGCTATTCTTTGTAGTCTTCTGTTCTTCGTCTTTGCTTTATTTGCACTTCAATGGCTTCAAATATTACCAAATTTGCCCAAGAACAAGTATAAAATAGACGAACCCTAATATTTGACGTATTGAGATTAAAACCCAAAGTACAACGTTTCTCCATTCCTCAACGTGGCATCATGCCTGTCGGTATCGTCGCACGGAATCAAAAATATGTCCGATTATCGGTAGGCAATTTCCTTGAGTCGTCTTCTCTGAGCAGACAACAAATTACATCTGCACTATTCTCTTAGGTTCTCACACCAAAGAGTGGTCTATGGCAGCGCTGCGGAGCATGGTAGTGCCTTGACGCCTGCAGAAAGGCTCAACATGGTTCGCAACTTCAATGAGGGCCAATATTAGGAGCATCATTTAAGCCTAAGCGGATGTCACTTAATCTAGCATCGTCTCAAGCTGCACAAGCTGATACTTTCAAGGCTATTTTTACTGGCCCCGTTCACCTGCAACTGTTAGTATGTGTTTCCTTTTCTGGCATTTTCTATCACCATGCTCAAGAAGATGAAATTAGTCATTATCAGCAGCAGCAGCCTGATTAGACCCATTGCATGCAAAAAGCTATCCAGAGATCTTCAATTAGCTCTGCAATATTTGTGTCCCGTTCACCAAATACGTGCAACATTCCTAACGTATTTAAATCCCTCCATGAAAATTGCTGTGTCATTTTGCGTTTCTTTTTTTTAGCCGGTTCTTGGCAGCTTTAGTAAAATGCTCCTACGTTCCTCATGACTAGCACTTATAAGCTAGTCACATAGAGGCATGTTTGCTTTGTATATTGCCTCCTCCTTACAGTGGCATATTTCGCGTTCAGTTGCTAGAATGCTTATGGCACGATTGCCATCACCTAAGCTATAATTGCCGACAGATGAACAGAATGGTCAAGTGAAAGATAAGCCTGGTTGGAATATAATACCCCGCAGGGGCGTCTGCGTGAGCAGGCGTTGGTGTGCTGCGACACCACGGACCCGAGCACAATGGGGGTTGGACCCTCCCGCGTGTAGCCGTGCGCGGCTTAGCCGTGTCTGGGGAAAGGGGGATCCTGGGGTTGAGCCCGAGGCGGGTGTTTGGACCTTTAAGGCCCCCGGCGGAGGCAACACACCTCTTCGGCTCTGCTTCACATAGACGGCACCCTGGGCTGACCCACACAGGGGAAATCGGCAGTTGCCTTTTTCCTATCCTCCTCTTAAATCTTGTCTTTCTCTCTCAACTTCAATCTATCCTGTCTTCTTTTCTCTTCCATTACTTTCTAACTTTCCTGGCGGCGAGGGTTAACCTTGTGTGTCATAACCACCCTTGGTTATACGTATTTGGTTATTAGCGGGAACGTACAGCTGGCGTTTGTGGGACTTGTGTTTACAGGTCCTACATCGTCCCCTTGTTGGGCTCCATGGTGGGTGGCTGGCGTTCCTGCCGACATGACTATTATTTTTTATGGCTTACTCTTTCCCTGCGTTACCGATCGCCCCCAGAAAAGGGGGCGCACCGAAGAAGTGTTTCAATTTTTTGGGCACCACAAAGAAAACTTTCCCCGCTACCACGGTCATACACAGCGTAAAATCTGAAAAGGCAGTGAGAGCGATCTCTCCTTCCTCGTTTCAAATGCCGGACAGAGACAATAGGAGCCGGCTACAAGCTACGAAATTGGCTAGCGGCGACCTCCTTCTTGAACTCCGACATATGAAACAACTTGAGAAACTACAGAACCTAGTATCCATTGGAGACTTTCCCATCACTGTGACCCCGCACCGCACTATGAACACCAGTCGTGGTGTAGTTTCGGATGATGATTTGATGGAGCTAAGGAAGCAGAACTATTAGAGGGCTGGAATGACCAAAATGTCATTAATGTCAAAAGAATTAAGTATGAGGCGTGACGGAAAGAAATTCTGACCAAGCATCTCATTCTAACCTTCTGCACAAGTGTACTGCCCGAGACTATCGAGGCAGGCTACGTGAAAATCAGAGTCAGGCCGTATATTCTAACCCCCTGCGATGTTTCAAATGCCAGAGATTTGGCCATAGCTCACAGAGCTGTCGCGGTTCGAACTACTTGCGCCAAATGCAGTGCTTCTGAACACACGTCTGATACGTGCCAATAACACCCAACATTGTGTAAACTGTGAAGGGGAGCACGCCGCGTACTCGCGGTCCTGCCCATCCTGGAAAAAAAGAAAAGGAAATTGTCACGATTAAAGTTAAACAAAATATTTCGTTCAAAGAGGCACGAAGGCAGGTGTCCTACCTGCCAAAAAACCAGCTTTGCCGATGTGACGCGTCAGGGGGGCTGCGCCACAACGGCCTTCGGCGGCTGTCTGGCACACGCGTAGTGAGCCAGCGGTGACGCCATCCGCCCCTCGGCGGCTGCAGCTAGTGCTGCTCCGCCATCTCAGAAGAAGGGGCCATCGACCTCCGGGCTGGTGGCCTCAAGGGTCTCGTCTCTTGAGACGAGGCTTCAACGCGAACAAACCGCTCTCAAGAGCGGGTGTCCAGCGCGCCGCAAGAGCCGATGGACACATCTTCTAGCAGACGCGCAGCCAGCGCCTAAGGAGCGGCGAGAATCTCTCGACCGCTCCAAAAAAAAGAAAACCCCGCATTACAGGGCCCTAAAGGGTTCTGGAAGCTAACTCTCTTTTCGTAAACACACAGCACAAAACTCTTTTAATATGGGCACTCAAGTAGTTCATTGGAACGTTAGAGTCTTCTTCAAAATCTTGACGACGTTAAAGAACTCTCGCAAATTTAGTACCAGGGTGCTGTGTTC